>NC_037668.1:2931971-3231971 GCF_003255815.1 Theropithecus gelada
AAAAAAAAAAAAAAAAAAAAAAAAAAAAAAAGAACCGATCTTTTAGGGTTTTTTTAAGGATCCAGTAAATTAATATAGACAAGGACTTAAAAGAGCATCTGTTGTCATTTGTTATAGGCATTTGAATTATCATTTTAGTAGCTTATTAACATCCATGAAGACTACTCCAAATGTGAGGTTTTACAAAGGTTTTATAGCTGTTGAGGGATAGGCCTGGTGGAGGGGGTTAGGAATGGTTATTTTGTATGAAATGAAACATTTAGACTACATTGAAGAGTATGAAGGAGTAGCTTTTAAATTCTTAGTATTCAATAATGAAAATATTCATTCTTTATCATGTTTTGGGACTTTATAAAAACAAATTCTATATAGGAGCAAGGCAGATTATGTTAGCTTAATTTGAACTTATATTGTTTATTCATTCAAAGGGCTCACAGGTGGAAAATCTCCAAGTGAGGTTATACAGTAATGATCTGGTAGTAGTGCAATTTAAACTTTCATGTGCATATAAATCACCTGGGAAGTTTATTACAATTCAGATTCTAATTCAGTGAGTTTGGGGTGGAGCCTGAGAGTCTACATTTCTATCAAGCTCTTAGATGATGCTGATGCTGCTGGTCCCTGAGGACCACTGAGTAGCAAGGTTTAAGGTTTTTGGGGCCAGCTCTTCCTAAAGACACTTTTAAAACAAAGTTATGGGTTGAGTGGAAGGGGCTTTCCAATTTCCTAGTTAGACCCAAAGCTGGAATTACCCAATATTAATAGAACTGGGCCCTCATGAGAGAATGAGGTGAAGAATCACCAGTGGAAGCCAGAAGACTTCTCTTTTTCTGAGATTTTAACAAGAGAAGTCAGGGAAGGCTATATATTTTTTTTATTTTTATTTTTATTTTTATCTTTTTGTTGGCCAGGAAGCTCAGAGGTGCCTGACTGCATTGTATTCAGGCTCTTCTCTTGCTTTATAAGTCAGATGTGATTACTCACTTAATTTTGTTCTTGAAGCATTTTCAGAACCCAGTAAAACTCATCATTTTCCTGAATGAGAGTTAAGGCTTTTTTTTTTGGTGGTGATTTATTCAGAATATTTTGAAGACATGATTGTTGGACTAAGATCCAAGTGAAACTGAGCCAAAAGAAGACATAATTATTAAAACATTAACTTGAAATTTCAACTTCTGTTTGAAAGCATCGCTTTCCTATCTAAATGTCTGTCAATATCTTATTTAAGTCTTTTTTTTTTTAAACAAAGCAAAACAAAACCTTTGACATGTTTTTAAGAACTAACAATAATGGTGATATACAACAGCTGCAGTCTCACTTCCGAATGGAGGAATTAAAGGCTCATGTTAGAAGATGAGAGGTTTAGCTACTTTAATCATCCAGTGACTCACAATTACGAGTCATGTGATTCAACAATCTCAGTGACTGTGAGTTTTTCTTTGGAGGTCTGGGCAAACTGTGAAGAAATATGTGAAATTAAAGAAAGAAATGTGAAGTAGACTTCCTCTTTAAATTCTAGATTAGCCATGACTCAAAGAGCATGGTAGGACATCTGTATATGCTCATTTTATTAGAAAGGTCATCTCAATTGGATTTAGACTTCTATCCATGTAATCTATCTTCTTTTTGCAGGCAGGATTATCTCTAGGCTAGTACAGAAAAATTGTCATTTCTATTAGATTATTAAGCAAGGTCTGTATCATCTCTCAAAAAGACCGACAGATCAAGATACGTTCACATCAGTGGAGGAGGAATTGCCCTTTCAGTGGCACTTTCAGCCTTTGCAGATGCCAATTCAATCAACCAGTAACAACTCAGATGGGAGATGGGAGAGTGCGGCTAAGATGGACAAGAATACACTTTCAAAATGCAAAGCTTTTCTGCAGCATTAGGGGTCATGGAGATGTTAAAAGACTTTTCAAGTAGCAACCACACAATAGGACTCCAGACTAAAGGCTCCTCAGTTGACAGATAACCAGTGGGAAAAGATGAAATGAGAATTATCTGAGAATGGCTATCATAATCTATCCTTAAAACAGAAGAGCTTTGTTCCTTTTAAGCTTGTGGGAGCCTGTTATAGTAGCAGCCTTATAATTTGTCACTGAATAAATCACCAACACCAAGTTACATTAATTATATCTTACTCTTCAGCTCCCTAAATTTCTCCTTAATAGACCTAAAGGAATTGTGATGAATAAGGATTGAGACCATTTGCAACCTTTGGAGTTAGTGTTTTGCTTTTCAATAATTGACATTTTTATCTATTAATGCAGTTAGGAAAATTCATGTTTTCAGTTTTGATAAGAATTTTGCCTAGAATTATCAGCAACTAAAATCTTACTCTAAGCTAGTCAATTGTTCTTGATGATTATAATGATTTAAAGTTTGATGCCCACAGCCTCATGTAGGTTAATTTCCAGTAGATTCCATAAGGATGAGAGAATGTGTGTATGTTTTCGAACTGGGAGGCATTCTGACTGGGATCTACAGAGATATAAATGGGCAAATCCAGTACAGTTTAAACATAAGAGTTCTTATCCGAGTGGAATACTTCAAAGGGTTGGAGATTGAAGTAGCCCTCTGATGAAGTCTAGAAACTACTGGAAATGTTTAAATACTGTGGTTTAAAATTACACTTGAGATAAAATCTGATTTCCTGTTTCTAAGTCAAAAAGCTTACAACAAGGACCTTGAAGGTTCCTGGAATAATAAACAACTTTTCTAAAACGGCAACTGGATGAGGTAAGTGTGGTTGACTAGAAAGTACAGATTAATTTTCTCAACACTACTCATGTTTCAAAATTAAGAGGGAAAATTTCCAAGAAAGAGACATATCTGAGGTCATGTTGAACCCAAAATAGTTTTAAGTGCTGCAATAGTTTGAAACATTTTTAAAGGTTTTACACTGCTAAAACAATGAGCTAGTTTCCTCAGATTGCATTTGTGTTACCAATTTAGTGATGAGAGCCTTTTAACAGTGGTATATCAATGTGCAACATTTCTTGCAACTTATGAAAGTAGACTGGCACTGGCTACAAGGAGCTGGAAATCCTTCCCCATCTCATTGGCCTCGCTTAGTCCTTTCTACTTAGTCATCAAGCCTAAATCCTTCTCTTATTTCCTGAAGGCCCCTAAGCTAATTTTCTCTTCCTTCTTTCTCACAGTTCCCTGAGCGTACCTGGTGTAGAACTTGTCACTATGCCATAATCATAGGTGTTCTAATTTCCCACTATTTCTATGAGATATTTGAGGATAGAAGTTACATCTTCTCAGTGTCTTATTTATTCAACAAATATTTATTGAGCACCCGTTATATACCAGGCACTGTAAATAAAAAGATGACAAGGACACAGAGTCAGCTCTCAAATTACTCACAGTTTTATAAAAGAAAAAAAAAGAGTAGACAGTTATATTTTGTGTCAAGTTCTTTAATGGAGGGCTCTTGATATAAAATATCAGATAGATACTTAACTGAAATCTTCCTGGAGAAAACGTAAGTTTTGGAAGATAAGTAGCTATCATCCAACTGAGTAGAAGAACAATGTGGATGAGTGAAGTGGGGAAGAAAAATAAAGGTGTAAACATATTTCTGGGCAGAGAGATCAGCAAATGTGAAGGTATATGGGAGGGCATACTGTATATAAGGGATTCACAGTAATTCAGGGTGACTGGAGCAGAGAGTACATACTGGAGAGTGATAATTGATGAAATTAGAAAGGTAGACAGAAGTTGGACCATGAAGATCCTTGGATGTCATACTAAAAGGTTTGGGCTTCATTCTAAAAGGATAAAGGAGGAGTCACTGAAGTATTTTAGCCAGGAGAGTTATTAGTGTATTTGTGATTCAGAGATCACTTTGTCTGCAGTATGAAAAATTCACAAGACTACTCTAGTAACATAGGCAAGAAATAATAAGATACAAAAATAACTCAGAGGTGAAGAAGGCAGCTAAAGTTGCATCCAGAATTTAATGGCTGTGAAGAGTGAGGGAGAAGTTTGAGATTAGTTGGTTCCCAGATTTCCAAACAGTAGCATTAAAGAGAGGTGGTTTGATTACCCAAGACAAGAAATACAGTTGAGATGACATTGCTGAGTGTGGGAAATGAGTTGTTCTGTCCTGGACATGTTGGGTTTGAGATATCATAAATAGTTTCGAGACCATCCAAAAGGACATTTATGGCAAAGTGATTAGTACACAAAAGATAAGTTGTCTGTGTGGGTCAGAAGACTCCATCAAGCTGGCTAATGCAATCATGGATTTTTGGAGGGTTTAGAAGAATCTCATAGAACCCAGTGACAGGGAGTAGAGTTGGGCCTCCCATGTGTTGGAAATTGTCTGTAAATTGTGCTCTTCTTTAAGATTTTCTGATAATAATCTTTCACAGGGGCAGTGTGCTTGTTTTGCGTTGTGTCTGTTTCATTCTTCCCTTTGCTTCTCTGCTAGGCTTAGTTACTACTTCACCAGAATATAGATTACATGGACTTAGGGTTGCTATGATGCTGACTTTGGCTCATCTTGCTAAAACTTAATAGCTCTTTGCCTAATTGTTTCTACTTCTAACTCTCCAAGTTTCAATCGAAATTCCAAGGAGAGAGAATCACCTGGCCCAGTTGAGTTAGGTGACCACCTGTAGACACAGAATGGGCTGACGTGGGTTTTAGGATTGTCCCTTCTAGACTGTGGGTTGGCAGGTTCAAAGGTAAAAAGGGCAGAAATGATTGGCTGAGAAAGTGACTGGTACCTGGAATATGGTAAGACTAGCACTCAGGTTGTAGCTCTGGGCTGGAGATAAAAATTTGTGGAAGTAGTTGAAACTAGGATGTTGGATGAGATTACCTAGGGAAAGTGTTGACTCAGAAAAAGTGAGGCCTGAGATCAGAATCTTGGGGAGCAGCAGTATTTAAAAAGTGATAAGAGAAAGACAAGTCAGTGAAGGTGACTGAGAGAAAATGTCACAAAAGCCAAGAAGGAGGGAGGGATCAACAGTGTCAAATTCCACAGAGTTGGGGAGGTTGAGAATTGATGTATGAGAGAGAAACTAGTATTAAGGAAATGTTCAGTGTAGAAGTGGAGACCAAAGCCAGATTACAGAGGAATAACACTGCAGAAGAATGTCAAATAAATGAGGGGTCAGGAAGTAGAGACTTTTTAAGAAGTTTGGCTTTGAGTGGAAGGGGGCAAAGAAAGCTAACAATGGTCAAGGAAACATATCCACCGATCATAGATTCTGAGATGGGGACATACTGAGGATAAGGAAAAGGCAGATGATATTTAATACAGTCAGGTTCTGGAGGAGGTTGAACAGGATGGAATGGAGCTCCAGAGACTGGGATAACTTTTCCACTGAAGTGAGAAGGAGAAATTGCATATAAGAGCTACTCAAACATTTTTGAACGAATAAATGAATAGATGAAGGGAATGGTGGTTGATTCAGTTTGAAGCGCTTGGGTTTTTATTTATCTTGGTGTCTCGCTTTAAGGTAAGGGGATTGGATCTTGAGGCTTGCTGAGGCAGGACTAGGCTCGCCAGTGTGAACATAGTATAAGACAAACACAATGGCAAGGGCTTTCTTCTGCTCTTCTTTAAGATTTTCTGATAATAATGCTCTCAGTTTCTTCACTTCTTATGGAAGCCAGAATTTGAGATAAGAGGGGTGTTGGGGGGAGGGAAATGTGGCTACACAGAAAGAACTGCAGATCAGGAGTCAGAAAACCTTGTATTCTAGTCACTTTCTGACATTTGCTGACCACATGACCTTAGGTAAATTGCATAACTGCGCATCCAGTTTCTTCTTTTATAAAAGGCATGTGATACTACCTCCTCTGCCTATTTCAGAGAATATATATATGTATACTTTATATATTTAAGTATATAGAGTTGCTTTGAACTATATATACCTACTTAAGATATTGTAAATATTAGAAAGCACAGTACAGATATAATGCCCCATTAATGTATATTCCAGACATTCTGAGAATGTGGGTTGCCTCTGAGGGGTGCCCTGTAGAGCTGTCTAATCTTGTCTAACTATACATACATGTATGGCATGCCCCTGGAGTTCTGTTTGCTAGGTTTTTTCTTGGCTACTACACATGCTGAGAGCTTGGCCTGATAGTGCAGAGATTCCTACTGGCATGGAAAGTGCCTGCAGGGAGCAGCATGTTAAAATCACAAATTCAATACGTTCTCGAGACTAGGACATACAAAGTTAAAATAGCCTTATAAATTGCCTCCAGGAATAAAGGCAAAAATTAACTCTACCTCAAAAATTTACATCCACACTTATGAATGTCACTTTCCTCTCTCTTATTTCCATCTCTATTGCCACAAATTAAGACACAACACAAGCCTTTTCCTCTGCAGAATTCCTCAGCTACTCTATAGAGGTAAATGAAAAATAGACTGAAGATATATTTATCATCGTTTATTCCAGATTCCAGATTCCTACTAGGCCCTCTGACTAACTTACATCATGCTGTCTCTGATTACTTTTAGATTCAGGTTATATGGAAACAACTGTCTGTTTTCATGGCTGGCATATGGGTATGAACTAGTAATACCTGGCATCTACATTGCAAAGGTTAATGAATAGTACCTATGAATTCATTTGTGTTCTTCACCTTCATTTAGAAGCATTTTTTACGCCAAATCAGACCAGGCATGGGTGAGGGACTGTGCCACATTTATTCATTTCCTTGTCAATTGTGTGTTTTGAAATCAGATTTCTATTTGTTCCTTCTCTGGTGGCTCCATTTCCAAAAAAATTACTTCACTGACCTTACATTTTAAGATAGTATTTGTCACTAGAGTTTTAGCTCCTCATTTGGCTTTTCTAATTCCATGATATAGTCTCTTCCTCTATGACTCAAGTTATCAGATATCACTGAAAGTAAACAGGATTTTTTGAAACAAAATAACCAATTTGTTTGTGATTAATGAAACCTATAAACAGTAGATCTAAGGGAGAGAAAGTCACAAGATTGATAAGGGTTTTAGTACAAAGGAAAGTACAGAAAAGTGAATGGATGATTGAGTGGGTCCTAACTCATAGGAGGTGTGCAGCAATAATTATGTACTAATTTGTCTCTGTTGAAATCCAGCAGAAAAGTGTGAATTCTTTTGAACACAGGCGTGGTTCAAAGAGGATATAGGTAATCCCTTGGAAACAACCTACATCTCTTAATTTACTCTGTGACCATTTCCAAAGGACTTAAAGATTTGGTCCCTTAAAATGAAATACTTTATGCCTGGCATGGTGGCTCACGCCTGTAATCCCAGCACTTCGGGAGGCTCAGGTGGGTGGATCACCTGAGGTCAGAAGACTGAGACCAGCCTGGCCAACATGGTAAAACCCCATATCTACTAAATATACAAAAATTAGCTGGGTGTGGTAGCACATGCCTGTAGTCCCAGCTACTCAGAGGTTGAGGCAGGAGAATCGCTTGAACCTGGGAGGCAGAGGTTGTAGTCAGCTGAGATCATGCCACTGCACTCCAGCTTGGGCAACAGAGCAAGACTCCATCTCAAAAAAAAAAAAAAAAAAAAAAAAAGAAAAACTTTACAAATAGTCACTAATGGAGTTCACTACCAAAATTCTATGACAAGAAAGCTTAAAAGTTATTTCTCATGTCAATTGGAGGATTAGAAAAATATGTTTTGTTCTTGTCTCTAATAACTAATCACCACATGTGTAAAGCCATCTAAATCTGCACTTAGTTTTTTTAGACAAAGTAAAATTCCAGGTGGAAACAAGAGAGAGGGCCTCTGTTTTGATGATGTATCATTTGTTGACATTCCAAAAGTAAAAACACATTTGAATAACTGGCTGTTATTAGGAAAAAGAAAAAGAGTTAGGATCAACATTGCTAAGCACAAAATGAGAACAATGGGTATGTAAAAGGTGATTGCTAGAAATTACACTCTCTTACGATACAAAAACATTGGGCATACACAGAGAATAAATATTGAAAACAGAATGTTCTTATTTAATATTTGACCAATTCTGGATCTAAAGAGGATCCTAACCTACTAGCTTGGGAATATGTGTGTGTATGTATATACATATATATGTGTGTGTGTATATATGTATGTGTATATATGTGTGTGTATGTGTGTGTATATATGTATATATATGTATATATACATATGTGTGTGTGTGTGCGTGCACACGCATATATCTGAGAGCAGGGTCATCTACATATTGACACCCATATCCCTGACATTGCTGTGAACAGGTCAGTGCATGCAATTGATGTCCAATACTTATTTCTGCATAAAATAATGTACATTTGCTGTGCCATAATTTACTCATATAACTAGCACAAAGCATAAAGGCACAGACTATTGTGAATAAGTTTTTCCTTCCTTGAGACTTTACTGTGTCTCCAACAGTTTAAGATAGGGAACACTGGAAGAAACCTAGGGAACGTTGGCTTTCAAAAGGCTTGCAAAGTGTAATACACAGAAGTCTTCATTATAGTCATGTGGGAGAATACATAAGAGTCTGCAGAGCGGGTCTCAAAGGCAGCTGATGCTTGAGGTACTGACAACTGCCCAGCTTTTGATGTTTCCTCTTTTGCAAAAAGAAAACAAGGAAAGAGAGGAAGGGAGTAAGGAAGAAAGGAAAGAAAGGGAAGGAAATCATTTGGAACTAATTAGTAATATGTGCAACAGGATTTCCTTTTTTGGTCTTTTATTGAATTCTCTATATAACATTAGCAAAGAAAACATTTTAAATCCAATGACAAATTTTAAAAATGAATCAGATGAAAACATCACATAATCAAAACTCACAGATATTTTCTGATATTTACTTAACAAAGGCCCAAAATTATTATGACAAGAACATCAGAGAACATGACATAAAGCTTATTTCAACTTAACAATAATATGTGATAAGTTAAAACAACTCAATGTCAAAGGATAAACATAGAAAAAATAGAATATGTGATTTTATATCTTATTCAGAATTCCATTACTATCACTGCTTAAGAATGATTATTTCATTTCATAAAAAATAATGCTTATTTATTTGATGAAGAGAATTAAATTCAATGTTAGAAAATTTTAAATTCCAATATAGTAAGTTCTAGCTAAATATTCACAGTAACAATGCATTGCTAATCAGTAAAAGTACAGCGTGTATCACAGACTGTTGACTTACAAGGGAAAGCAGTAACAGTGTCTGTTGTCTGAGAAAGAATAAAAATGTAATATTGTGTCATGAATTGAAACGAATATCTTCCTTATTCAAACTAAGCAGTCATGACATTTTAACTGGGAAAATTCTTAAGTAAAATTTTAAATATGTGGAGAAATTTCACTAAATATTTGAACTATGATAAATGTTAGTAATATTGTTATCTAACACTTGATAATCAATACTTTTTGAATAGTTACAGGAAATGAGTTTTCTTAAAATAAAGGCAGTTTTTCTCCCCAGTCCCTCTTCTCTGTCCTCCACTAATCACAGAATAAATGTGATGAAATACAATATGCTGAAAAATGGTTACTAGGTTGGATTTTTTTTCCCTCTGAATCAGAATGGATGCAGTTTCTTGTGTTGATCACTGCTTTATTCAGCTGTTCAGAAGTCAGTCATTATGATGAATTTTTAAAAAGGGAGATTAGAAATGTCAGTCAAGAAGATTAACTTTTAGTCTAGCATTCTGACATCAAGTGAATTCAGTGTCTGTGGTCAGGGTGTGCAGACTTAAATGTTTTAGGAGGAAAATGTTTGAGTATCACCCTGTGGAAGGGCTATAGTCTGGAAGTATCTCAAAAGGTCTGACAAGAACAGCAACAATGTCTTTGCACTAAAATCTGAAAATTCCCAATGTATCTTTTAAAAGTAAATTTTTGTCAAAGTTTTAAAGATAATGGCAGTGACAGGATAAAAATAACATGACAAAAGGTGAATAGTATAAAGAACATAGGAGGTTTAGAGTCATTTATTGGCCATATTATCTTGGACTAGTCATTTGATCTTTCTAAACCTTGGTTGTTTAATCTCTAAACTTCAGATGACATTAGTACTTCATATAAATATTTTCAACATTAAATAAATGATGTAAATGATCTTTGCGAAGTATGATGTAAGCAAATCTTATAAGTAAACTAATGCTAGACTCTATAAAAAATTGAGGTGTTGTATTTGTTATTTTGACTTCTGCATAATCTGTGTAAGATTTTGAAAATGGATTCTTGCAACATGTAGCATGTCACATAGAAATACTGCATACACTGTTTGCTTTCCCTTGTACGTGTATATATATATATATTTGTGTGTGTGTATGTGTGTAAGAGCTTTTAAACTTAAATTATACCATTCTGTGGGATAGTTTCCAAAATGGTCTATACAGTGCCCTTAAAAGTGAAAAAAGAGAATATTCTTATTTGGCTTATAGTCATACAATTTTATGGCATTTAAGAAAAACACTTTGACAGCTTAAAGTCAACAAAATACTTAACCCCATCCCCACCCCCAAATACAGCATTAAGAGATCACACCATAGAAACAATTTACGAGAAGAGATACTACTATGATTTGTTTATGATGGCCAGTTCACAAATTATTGTAAGATACAGTATTAACACAATATGCTAGAATCACCATTTATCAAGTTTCATCAACTTAAAAAAAAGGACGAAATCACTTCTCACAAAGATCACAGTAATACATAAGTGACTCAATTACACCTAAAGTGAAAATTCAGATTCACAAAACCAAAATGATCAGATTAAATGTTTTAACTAATTGCTCCACTAGTCAAAATATACATTTCCTATAATGACAGAGGCCTTTAAAAACTGCCCCCTTTTCTGAATGGAAGGGATATGAGACTAAACTTCTGGACAAATAATCTCAGTATGACAAAATATTTCTGTATTATTCAATTTCCCAAGCGTCCAAATTTTAGTATCCTTCTAATATCTTTACATCATAAAACCAGGAACCAGAATATATTCCTGTTTTTCAATAGGTATAGTCACCTCTTATCTGTGATGTGCAAAAGCTATCATCCTTCTTTACCTAACTATCCACTACTGCCAAACAGACATGTTTGGGTTATCCCTGAATTTTGTTTCTCACTCCTGAGCAAAATGAACTACAATATGGCTTGATTAGGCCTCCTCTGTTTTCAAAAACATTCACAAAATTTTGTGAATATTATTTTAGATTATAGTCATTGCTTCTGGGACCAAAAGGGCATTAACTTTTTAATGTGACAAAAATGCACCGTACAATCTGCTACAGTTCATTGATAAGCATGATATAGTTGCTTCTGATTTGCTACATGTTTATTAAACTACAAAAATTTAAAGAGAAGATTAACTGGAACAGACATTCTATTTAGGTAACTCACTCAGCATTCAAAGATGAAATGATAAATCATAATAATTTAAAGCCAAGGTCAAAATAAAAGGTAAGATTTACTTTTTTTTTTTTTTTTTTTTACTTTTTTAGGTCTTGCTGAGATCAATTATTAATATTAGAAACAAGAACATTTGGACTTGCAATCTGTTCACTCAAGTAGAAATATGTGGCATCATAGTGACCAGAGGGGAGCAACATGTACATGTACACATATAACAATCTGAAAAAGTTATAGAATTCTGAGATGAAGAGACATACAGATTACTAAATTTAAAAAGTTTTCACTTTACAGATAAACTCGGGCTCAGAGAAGTTAAATGAACTTTCCTAGGGCACATGAGAGTTTTTGGCAGAGCCAGCACCACAGCACAGACACCTGCTTAAGCTCTACCAATCTGCTTCTTGTGTAAAAGGAGTCAAGAGATCATAAGGCAAACATTTCTATCACTCCAGCCTTTTCGCACCGTCCCCTGCTCCCAGGCTTAAAATGTTGAGCATGCAATAAGGCTGTGGTACGGTTTTAGCATTTCATAGACAATTTTCAAGTTACCTTAACATTTAATTAAACAAATGCTTTCCCCTCCTTTCTAGCTATTTCAATTAATCTGTTTTCATTCTGCAGACTGATTTTTCTACTTTTTGATCCCATTATAGATCAATGAAAATTCTGAGGAGAAAGAATCCTATTTTCTTTCATCATCATCAATTTGAAGAATGATATATTTATGATACTTTCAAGGCTTAAATCTTACTTCATGTATTCTTTCCTGCATAAGAAAATCTGGGTACTTTTTTCTTTCTTTCTTTTTTTTTTTTTGAGACAAAGTCTCACTCTGTTGCCCAAGCTGGAGTGCAGTGGCGTGATCTTGACTCACCGCAACCTCCACCTCCTGGGTTCAAGTGGTTCACCTATCTCAGCCTCACGAGTAGCTGGGACTACAGGCACGTACCACCAGGCCCGGCTAATTTTTGTATTTTTAGTAGAGTTGAGGTTTCACTGTGTTGGCCAGGCTGGTCTCGAACTCCTGACCTTGTTATCCACCCACCTCGGCCTCCGAAAGTGCTAGGATTATAGGCGTGAGCCACCGCACCCAGCCCTAAGTTTTCTTCAAAGCATTTCTCAAATGTGTATAATGAGAATTTTGGGGACTGGTGAGGGCTTTGGAGATCACTGAATCCAGCACACGCATCTTGCAATTCAAGCCTGCAAACTGAAGTCTAGTAATGTAACTGATTTACCTAAGGTCCCACAGGTAGAAAGTGGATAAAAATTCTGGTCTACTGTTATCTAAACCAGTACCATTTTTACTATCCTTTCTGCGAACCATATTCAGTATGACAGTTTACTCATCTGACACCATCCTGTGCTTTTACAACAAAAATCCAGGTTTTGTCTTTATTTGAAACTGTAATCTGTAATAATAATTCAGATATTAAATATACTATAATGCATACAGTTGTCTCATTGGTGTTTTATAAAGGTAGTTTTTGTGTCTATTTTTGTAACACCTACTGATGCTTACTAAAACATCTGAATGTCTAAGACCTCCTGTAACACAGTTGATCAGTTTGTTTCAATCATCCCAGCAGCTGATGTGCATTACTTTACTGCTACCCAGGCTGTGATAATTAATTATAAGGATTATATTGGCTGCAATGGACTGACTATTCTCCAGGTCCATGTCTCTACTAAATGGGCTAATGTAGAACAAAGACAAGGCAGTGGCCATATTTTCACTTCAATCACAAATCATCTTGACTAAAAGTTCACATAGCTCAAATCTGAGATAGCTGTCAGATTTTTATTTCATTTTTCCTGTAGTGATCTGTTCTCAAAGTTTTGACACAAAGAAATTACCAGCAGCTTGTGAGAAATTCATTGTAGACTTTGCCTCAAAGAAAGTTACCTAGATTGTATCTTTTATTTATCTATCTGTTTTGCTGCAGGAATAAGATTGTTTTAGTTACTGATTCTCATACAATGCAATTCATCACTTGTATTCCATTCTGTAGGGGATCAAAAAATTTATAATCTTGGCTTTGCTACTGAAATATTTTTATAATTATTAAAATTCTACAAGTGCTCTTATTATAACATAGCATTGTTATACACTTAAATAACAGAGGATTTGTTATTTATGCATTTGTTCGGTATATTTTGAAACTAAAATATGGAAATAAAAAAGGGTTCTATATAATAAATTTTCACAGTTTGACTTTCCATAAGGCTTATGAAATAATATACAAATAGCTACCATTCTGCTGAAATGTCACAGTAAATACATTAATGGCACAGAAGTGAAATGTTCCCAAATGGGAAACAATCTTCATGACCTTCTAAATCTCTTTTCCAACTAAAACTTTTTTTAATTGAAAAAGAGTTCCATTTCTAAAAGAATATAAAAATAGAAAATGAGTTAAGGAAACTTTCACATATATAATTTTGAAGGAAAGGCTATAAACATTAGATGAAATATTATATTTATCTTTAAGAATGTGCTTTGTCTCAACACATCAAACATCCCATGAAAACAAAATTAAATGAATATATAACATATGAACTGTTGAAAGTATAACTAAATGTTACAATTTTAATTAAGATAAATACTAAAACATGTAATAAGTACTAATATATTTTTGTCAAGTTCAGCTCAGCTAAAACCTATGAGACTAATTTGCAAATCTACCATTTTGAATTAAAAAATAAAAGAATGTTTAATCAAGCAAGGCACATTTCTTTTAGGCAAGTCTGTCTTTAATACCATTCATGTGGGCACAGTGTAGACTCACTTATTTATATGTAAATGGGCTAATCTATGTATGAGAGCCTTTGGTACAAAACACACCTTCACAAATAATGTTGCACATAACCCAGAATATGGAATATAACATGATTATATCTCATGATTAAACACAGTCCACTACTTAATTGAAAAAAAAAAACAGTAATAGTTGGCTTGTTAGAAACAAATTTTAGGCTTTCTTTATCTGCAGCACTGATTATAGTTTTTGGATGATTCGATTTCACCAAAATGTCAAAAGGTTGCAATGATACCTTAATATTTTTAGCATTCTTCATCTCTTGATCAAATACATCTTTTATATGCATGCATTATGAAGCGAATCCTCCAACTTCAGAGCTGTTCCCTTTATATAAAGCATTTGTTAGAGACATATTATTTAATGTCAACTGAAATAAAAACATGTGCTGGCAGATGGATCACTGCCCATCAGTGATATAACTGCTACTGCATTCTTGATCCAGGCAATTTAAAATGGAGCATCCTACTGGTCAGTGCAGCTCTACAGTTCTTTATGTGGGGGGCTTTTCAGGGATCTGTCAGACAGAGTAAACACAATGATTTACTGGTATATTTAACTTTTTAAAAACTATAGACTTTATGTCAATAGAAAATGTTCCATTCATGAACCAACCCAAATGTCTATCATTGACAGACTGGATTAAGAAAATGTGGCACATATACACCATGGAATACTATGCAGCCATAAAAAAGGATGAGTTCATGTCCTTTGGAGGGATATGGATAAAGCTGGAAACCATCATTCTCAGCAAACTATCCAAGGACAGAAAACCAAACACCGCGTGTTCTCACTCATAGGTGGAAACTGAACAATGAGAACACTTGGACACAAGGCAGAAAACATCACACAATGGGGCCTGCTGGGGAGTGGTGGGCTGGAGGAGGGATAGCATTAGGAGAAATACCTAATGGAAATGACGAGTTGATGGGTACAGCAAACCAACATGACACATGTATACCTATGTATCAAACCTGCACGTTGTGCACATGTAACCTAATAAAGTATAGGTATGGAGGGGGTTGTAATTCAACAGAAACAAAAATAAAAGTGGTATCAGGATAATAATCATAATGTCGGCCGGGCGAGGTGGCTCACACCTGTAATCCCAGCACTTTGGGAAGCCCAGGCGGGCGGATCATGAGGTCAGGAGATCAAGACCATCCTGGCTAACAGGGTGAAACCCCGTCTCTACTAAAAATACAAAAAAAATTAGTCGGGCATGGTGGCAGGTGCCTGTAGTCCCAGCTACGTGGGAGGCTGAGGCAGGAGAATGGCGTGAACCTGGGAGGCAAAGCTTGCAGTGAGCCGAGATTGCGCCACTGCACTCCAGCATGGGTGACAGAGCAAGACTCTGTCTCAAAAAAAAAAAAAAAAAAAAAACCCCAAAATTATAATGTCTATATTATTGGTTAAGATGTGGGTTGAAAGGCTTAGAAGAATGGACTCAAAATCGATTCTATAAAAAGAGAGAAAGGAGGTACAATAGAAGACAGTGACCTATAATTTACCAAATAAATGTTTCAACATATAGAATAACATACAGAACAAGAATAGAGAATAAGAATAGTCAAATTTCAATAATTATCAAATTTATGAAGAAGTAATTAATACCTCCAAAAGGCCTAAATGAAAGAGTACAGAAACCTAGTTTACTTAACTAACTGTTAGTCTCATTAACTTATATTTGATGAGAAAAGAGTTGAAGCTATTCTATAGCATGTAGTTTTATGGGAACTTTGTTTTCATGTGTCTATATACTTTGACATCTATTAAATTACTTAAGAGTTAGCTGCACACCAATCAGTTTTACCAGTTCTACCAAGTAAATGGTAATGAATAAGCTCAAGGACTAGAAAGATTTCTTATTCAGTTATATACAATTCTCTGATTGAGGTCTTGAAAATTATGTACTCTTAGCAAGCAAAAACCTTTAATCTGACTCAGTAATTAAAGTCGGTAATATGTTAAGATGTAACTTACATCTTAAAAAAATTTAGAAAGTCATGGGAAAATGAGCTGTGAGGTATAACTGATACTACTTTGAGCAATATTTAGGTCTACTAATAAGAAGTATCTTCAATTTATATGGTCACACAGTAAAATGCTCTTTTGAAATCAGTTAAAAGGTCTGCAGGCAAAAGGTCTACAGAATCTAGGTATAAAGCAATTCAAACAGTTCTTACCTGAAGAAAATATTTCTCTCTGTACTTTTTGGTTACCCGGTAAATTTTGCTCTTTAGAAGTCTGACACATAGTCACTCTTGTTTAACATGCTTTTCATAATAATTTCTTATAGAAGAAATTTATTCATGACTATCTGATATTTTATTGTTCTGTAGTCAGACATGAGGTAAATACAAAATGGAATGGCACATAAGGCTGCCTCTTAAGTGTCTAATACCTTGACTAAACAAAGTTATAATAGAAAATCCAGTAAAATCCATAGTGAGTTAAATAATAAAAATAAACAATATCACAATCCTTCATCCAAAACCAGAAAAAAAAACACAAATATAGATTTCAATCCTATATTTTGTGTCATTTCTTTAAAAATCCCTAACAACATTTTTCTCAGAAGAGAAAAATGATCTTTATCCTACGTGAGCTTAACTGTGTAAAGTGATGTAAGGAGAAAAGAGTTTCTAATTTCTGCTGGTCTACATATGTAAACTCAGGCACATATGTTAGTTTCAAATTTGTTGACACATTTGGTAAGGAAATTGTGCCACTTGGGTATGCAGAGGCAAGAGTCAGGTCATTCTCTGGTCTGGTTTGCCTGAGAAATCCAGGGAAAGGAGGAAATTCAAAGGGGGTGTGGGGAAAGTTCCTCTCTATTCTTATTAGGAGAATCCTCATTTCCTACTGCAGAGGAAAGTGCCTTGGTTACAATATTACAAAAAATCATGGTAATATCTGCAGTAGTCATATCAATGCTTTAATCAGTTTCAGTCATTCCATACTATATGTGTTGGTATTTCAATGCCGCTAGGAATCTCCCAATATTAAGAACCAAATGCTGCTGGATTGTCTTCACCTTCCATCTAATTATTTAGAAGTAGTTTAAGTTTTACCATTTTATAAATATCACTCTAAAAATCTGCTCTTACTTTTCATTAAGTGATTTAAATGTCCCCATCTCCTTTCATGTATGAACAATCACTTCAAAAAATAGCTAATTTTTATTTTAAAAAATAGCTAATTTTTAAATGTCATAATTTTAAAATGTAATTATCATTACATTTTAAATGTAACCTATAGGTTTATAGGTTTAAATGTAATTATAGGTTATTAAAATGTAATTATCATTACATTTTAAAATTAGGTTATTTTGCAAAAGATACCCAGTCAGTCCATATCTACAGTGATGTAATTCTGTAATGTGATTCACTAGTGAAATCTAATGTTTGATTCAATCAGCTTCCATAGTAATGAAGACTTCATGGATTTTTAGGACTCATCATTAACTGAAACTGAGACTGAACTTATAGGGAAGTTTCTTAGAATGTCTGCTAGATAGATAAGTCCTTTGGAGATATCACTTGCTTGTTCTGATTTTGCTGTGCCATCCTGGTGAATTAGTCAACATGTTTATGTCATCATTAATAAAAAGCACTCTGTTAGCTATTATGTATGAAAAAACATGGTCTTTGTGAAGCATTCTAACTTCCAGGTATCCTTAGTGACTAGGTACCCTCAATGATATCTCATATAAGGTAACAGTTAAGTTACTTACATTAAGGGATTCCATCCCCATAATTGGGTGGTATAATACTTCTTGTGGAAAACTTGCTGGAGCATGTTTTAACAAATGCAAACCTTCTACAGTGAATTGATTACAAGGAATTTTGTAAATTAATTTTGAAAATTAAGCAGAGAAAGGATAGAGAGAGTGTTTTGAGGCTGCAATTTTAAATAGTGTGGCTAGGGAAGGCTTCAATGTGAAAGTGACACCTGAAGGAGGTGACGGAGGCAGCCATGCAGCTATCAGATGCTAGAACATTCTAGGCGGGGAGAACGAGAACAATAAACACAAAGCCCCCAAGGTGGAGCGTGCCTGGTGTATTTGAAGAAGATCAAGGTGGCCAATGTGGCTGCAGCACAGGATCAAGTAGGAGAGGAGTTGGAAATTAGGTCAAAAGGGTAAGGAGGGCAAAATGAGACAGGGCCTTGCAGGCCATTGTAAAAAAACCTTTAGCTGGTACTCTGTGTGAAATGGGGTGCCAAACGGTGGTTTTGACACAAAGATGTAATACAATTTGATAAATGTTTTAAAAGAATCACCCTGGTTGTTATGTTGAGAATAGACTCAAATAAGAGGAAGGATGGAAACTGGAGGCCCATAAAAATCCAGGTGAAGATAATGATGGTTTAGATCAAGTGGTAGCGGTAGAAGTGGTATGAAGTGGTAAGCCTCTTGAAACATTTTAAAAGTAGTGTTAACACAGTGGATTAAATAAGGGATGTAAGAGGAAAAGAAGAATCAAGGATAATTCCAAGGATTTTATTTTGAGCGACTGGAAAACTGAAGCTGCCAGTAGTGGAGGTGGGGAAGAGGGCAGGAAGTACAGGCTTGATGGGAAGGAGGGAAGCTCAGTTTTGGACATATTAAGTTTGAGATGTCTATTAGATATCCAAGTGGAGACGTCATGTAGGCAGGTGGAAATTCAATCAGGAGCTCAGGGGAGAGATCTAGGTGGGAGATACAAATGTACACACATAGATAGTTTAAAGCTATTAGAATAAGACAGAATGAAGAATGAAAAAATGAGAAAGAACCAGTAAATAAGCAGAGGCCAGAGAAGTAGAAAGAAAATCCACAGTGTGTTATCTTGGAAGTCAAATGAAGACAGTCTTCTTAGGAATGGGGAGGTAGCTGACTATGCCAAATGCTTCTAATAGGTCAAATTGAAATGAGAACTGAGAAATGACCACTGGGTATTGTTATATGAGGTTACCAGTGACCTTGCCAAATACACTTTTGGTGGAGTGATGGGGGGTGACAGCCTTTTGGAGCAGACTCAGGAGAGAGTGGGAAGGGAGTCAGTGGTGAACAAAGAAAGATATAGTCCCCACTCTCATGGAAGAAACAGAAATTAATCATATAACACAAATAAATATAAAATTACAGCTATGTCAAGATAACATACTATATTTAACGCATTCTAAGACATACATTTTTAGATTTGAGCATCTATGAAATTGGGATGCACCTTAAAATCACTGGTACTTTATCCTTACAATTGGAAATCTTTAAAATAAAGTACACAAATAATAATATTTCTTATAATCAAAGGCATCTTACATTTAATGAACTACTACACTGTAATAGGGGAACTGAAAAAAACCAGAGTCATGAGAGATGCCTTGGAGGAGTATTGAAGTAAAAATAGAAGAGGTGAGGAGAGAAAGAGGAGGCTGGCAGTGAAACAATTGCAAAGATCCCCATTAGCTTAAGAGGGAAAGGGGGCTTATCCTGTATCTGGAAGAAGACCAGGGTGACTGGAGCACAAAAGGAGGAGGGGAGAAACATAAGCAAAGAGGAGGTAAGGCTGGATACGAGATCATGTGGGACCATAAAAGCTATGCTAAGCCTTTGGGTCTCTATCCTAAAAACAAGAAGACCCTGCAAGAATTTTAAGCAGGGGTGGGTTATGTAATCAGATTTTGGTCTCAAAAAGATCATTCTGGCTACCAGGTAGAGAAAGAGTCAAAGAGTGCCCACAAGAAATGTGAGGATGCCATGAAGAGACCTTCACACTTATGTAGGATAGAGATGACAGTGTGGATTAGAGTGGTCCTGGCAGCGCCATAGTAAAGTGGACTGTTTTTAGAGATATCTGGGAGGCTAAATGACAAAATTTGGTGATAGGTTGAGTATATTTACTATTTCTATGAATATTATTTCGTTAATAAATGCATTGAGAACACTAGGCAATAAACCTACATTTTAAGTAAGGCTGGAAAAAAAGAAAAATGATTTGTAAATATTTATGCTGCACATATGGAATGAAAATGAATATTTTGGAAATTCACTAATTTTCAGAAAAAATGAGAACATTTAGATCAACAGACAGAAAGTAAATGTACTGCAGGATAGGGAGTAATCTATGAACAGGTACGGGGAGGGGGTGTGTGTGTGTGTGTAATAAATTGTCCCCACTGCTTCTCTTCCAAATTAATTATGTTTAATTTAAAGAACATGTTTAAATGTATAAAAATAAGAACCTTAGGATTCAGAGGGACTTCCATAATGAACGGAAGTTTAAAATAAATGTAATGGAAGACAAATGAAATAACAGTGCTGTCTGATATAAAACATGTAGGCATGATGCTAACTTTCATTCTAAAAAGTTGGTGGGGGCCTCCATAGAGATTCCCAAGAGCCTTTGTGTTATGATATTAGGAGTGGGTGTGAAGTTGGAAGCTCACTGTAAGAGAAAAAGCTTCTCCCCAATCACTATCACCATACTGGAAAGTATGACCCCTGTATCTGCAAAGTCAGAGTCTTGCAGGAACAAATTTATTCATAACATTCTTTAGATATGATGAAATATCATTTTTTTTCTCCATTTAAGTGCTGTATTGCTAGCAACCAGAATTCCAGGCTTTATTTTTTAGGGCAGAGCTCCTATTCCACACTATTTAGGTTACAACAATAACAACATGGCTCCCAAGGAAATGATGGGAGGCTCTTTTCCAGATCTCTTCTTAATATGCATTTGATGGCTAATGGTGCAAATTTTAAAAAACACGTCTGGTACAAAAGAACCCAGTAAAATCATGAAAACATTTTCTTTTTAAAATGTATTTTTTCTTCACAATTTTGAAAATTAGCTCACGACGTCATTAAAAATCAAGACAAACATCTGAAAGCTTTCTAACCAGTCTGAATCATTTAAATTATACTTGCAAACTGAATATGAGTACATAAAGAATACTATTATCATAAGCTATGTAGCAATGGCCATTTTCTGGCAGAAAGTTAAGAGCTGAGTCACAATAGTAAAGGTCTGGGCTCTGATTGGCTTCTACCCCCCTTTTCCTGCCTTCTTTGATTTACTTTCTCTCAAAGGCTACCAACCACTTCCTAAAGGTATATAAAAAACAAGTGATTTCATTAATATATATAGAATTGCCCCCCAAACCCATACGGAATAGTACAAAAACCAATAATTGTATCCTCCTCAGTTTAAAAGGTCTAATACAAGACAGAAAGAAAAAGCTCCCACCCTAAAAATGCATCCCTAAATATCCTCGTCCACATTCTTATGCTTCTCACCTCTATCTCACAGTGTTTCCATAAGTCTTCAGATTATGGGGCACGTGTGCTTCTTTGCATTTCTTAGTGGGAAGGGTTATCAGTTCTATTCACAGCTGAGAGGTGGGAAGGACTTGGAACTGCTGTAGAAAATGTTGAAATTTTAAATGTATAGAAGTCAATAAGTTATAGTTATGGTTCTCAAAGGAATAGACTACTAGGATATATTATATACATTGTATTTATATACTATAGCAAAACAAATACTTGGGTATGTTATATGCCAAAAAGGTAAATAACAAATTTTATGGCAACAAACCATAACTTTAAATGTCTTCATATTGTGCATTTAAAATTTCAATACTGAAAATTTATTTCAAAGTTTAGAAAAAACTGACATAATGCTTCCTCCTACGTGTAGGTGTCTGTGGTTATGTCACCATAGTTGGTGCATCATGTCATTTTAAAACATCATAAAAGAAATCAAATAATAACAATGTTAACTTCCATGTTTCTATCTGGATTCATCAGCTGTAGGGCATATACATTTTTCCCCAGGGGGTTGATGGATGTGAACTGATCCAGTCACACCTCCTCACATGAATCTCTTGCTATACACAGACATCTGTATATTTCTTCAACACCTAAGACATGCAACTGAGCTTAACAGTGAAGCCTGTAGTTTGGCAAAACTAGCTGGCATGTGCAAACATAGGCTCATTAGAATTTTGCTCTAGGCCCAAATCACTATCCATTTTCATTTCATAAATGATTTAAGAACTTAGAGAAGGGTCTGCAGCTATTATGTAGGAAAAATTATATTTTAATTTTTTTAGAGCACAGATGACCTTAAAGATCCATGGAGTGGTTAGGTAAGGCAATAATGTCACAAGTTTCAATGAACTGGCAATCTCATTCTGCTTTTAATACTTCTGTTCTGAATAATTTCTTCCCTCTTTATAAGGGAGAGTCAAAATATTTACACAACTTTCTGGTATGGTTCTTCAGTAACTTAAGCAAAGTATAAGGAGATAGAAAATAATTTGCATAATGCTATCATCTATTGTTGATTAAAACACATGAAAACAGAACATCCTAAAACTGAAAAATACCCATTGTCATAGCAGTTATCACTAAACACTACTACGACTGGTTATACTTTCTAAGATTAAATTTAGATCAACCAACCATAAGAAAATAATCTTTTGTTATTAGAAAAGTCAATCTCTTCATCTTATTTAAATAACTTATATTTGATCCTTATATTTGGTTAAAATATCTGATTATTTTAAACAGGTTAATTTTCAGTATACTGAAATGAAATAGGTTTCTAGAGATATGTTATCTACATGAACTCATTAATTAGTGACACGGGCTGAAGCCAAGCCTAAAAGCATAAAAGATTTATTTTGCTTTTCAAATCACCTAATAAAAGTAGCATGGGTTTCAGAGCCAGAATAACATGGCTTTAAATCATTGGAGTCTCCTGCTAGCTGTGAAGTCTTAGGGAAATCACTTAACTTTAAACATCTGTTTTTTGCCCTCCTAAAATGAGGTTAATAGCACTTACCTTGTGGAGTTGACGACTGTCCAGGACATGGTTGACTCTTAATAAATGGTAATTATTATTATTCTTATTATAGAAAGGAAATAGGAAGACACTGATTATTTATATATTTCATATTCACAAAGCATTGTATTAATTATACAATGTTTGTGAGTAATGATCACAATATAATCTCTTAGCAAAATCTCTGATGCTATGTCATGGAATTATTTTTTCTAAGTGTTCTATCTATATTAACATTTACTATTCACAATAAACCTATGAGGTACTATTACTCCATTTAACAAACAAAGAAACTGAGGCACAGAGAGGTTAAGTAATTTGTTCAAGATCATATAGCAGAGTCAGGATTCAAATCCTGGCAATATGACTGCAGAGCTTATGCTTTTAGCCACTTTATTAAAAGCCTGGAAATAACATTCATGTAAGATAACAGCCATTCACTCAACAAATGTGGCACACATTCTGTGCTAGGCACTAGTACCTAAAACCTTCAAGACACAGAGCCTGTAGCCTTTAGGGAACTTATAATGTGGTGACTACAAGCAATCATATTACCTCAAAGTTATGAGTCAAAAGCCAGGATATTTCTCTGGATTCAAGAACAAAGTTCCCCTTTAAATTACTGCCATTTAATTAACCATAAGAATTATGGCACAACCATAATTTACTTATAGAACTAATCAAGGTTTCTACATCTCTTGAATAAATATGAATAAAATTGCCATTGCACTTCGTTGACCTCTATGTTATTTTAAGAACAGACACGAAAATTATTTTAATGTAATTGTTACAATGTATCTAACATATTATCAAAATGTGTCATAAAAATAATTTCTGGTCATTAAGGGTACCAAAAGTTTGGTCAAGAGGTAGATCAATGTCAAAGGTTAACTCAAACAAAAGCAACAAAAACTAGATAATGAAGTCCTAGTTAGATATACACAGATAAAAACAAACAACAAATCTATGACCAGGTATATTTAGATTTCTTGCCTCTATTTGTTTGGTCTTTTCCTTCCTCAGCTCTCTCTTACAATCTCAATCATTATTTTCCACTCTCTTCAATGCATGCATCATAAATATGCTCCTAACTGAAAATACTTTATGGGCTTTAAAAATAGGGTTATTCTCATTTACTCTGGAAGGATAGAATAGTTATATGCTATCAAAACCAAAAAACAATTGTGGATAATGTATAATTTATATAATATATATGAAACAGAATGACTATGTTTAAATAAAATGTTACTCTTATTTTATGTTTAACCATTTTTTGTTTCAAAGAACTGTACCACTGCTTACTATTAAATAATTATGTAAATTAAAATTGGACCAATAATCTAACAACAGTAGATTCTGCCATTTATCCTTTTTAAAGGGGAAACAGGTTGCTTGGAGGCCAAGTGGGTTAGTAAAAGGAATGGAATAATTTTCAGTTCAGCTTGGGCGAAGGTTATTCTGAAGAGCAATGACTGTTTTTTCATCCTTTTGTAATAAACAATGGAAACTAAAGGACAGTTAGCAACATGGAAATCAAATGAGAAAGGTGAAAATTATTTTTAAAAAGACACCAAGCATGCAACTAATATAAAACTGTTGGTTTGGCAAATACCATCAGTCTCTATATGAATGACAGTTCCCTGGCTCTGGATAACAAAAGGGACTGCTCCCAGTAGATCACACAGTGCTCACCTGATTCTGTCTGTCTTCTGGCAACCCTTGGCATATGGCTGAAACTTGCAGGTGTTCTCCCGAGATCTAGTTACTTCCTGTCCCTCCTTTTAATTGATTGTCTGCAATTCACTCAGTTTAAAACGTGCATCCTTTATTTATGTGAGGTTTATTTAGCTTGTCAAGGGCTGTGATGACGACAGAGCTGTTGGGGGATCTGTATTTTTTTTTTTTTTTTAAAGAGAAAACCTGAAGGTCCCTCGTAGTAAGGTTTCAGGCACACTGATTGAATCTCTCATTTGCTTATGTACAGAACACTTTTACATTTGCTTTTAAATTTCATTTGTTGGCTTGAAAGTTCTTGGATAAAGAAAACTGTAGAGAAGCATCTTTTAAAATTATTGCCTAATAAATAGCATGTAATCCAGATCATGCCTTATTGTGGTTAATATCTAACATTCCAAACACCATATTTTCCTTCTTGATTCAGTCATTATGGAATGACATAATGATTTTCATAGTCAAAAAATGCATTTGGGATTCATTTCACCTCCTTAGAGTCTCAGACTTAACTTTTTTTGTGCGGCTTATTCAAACAGTGGTTTTCCTTATGAAATCATGTAAGTAGGAACCATCTGGAAAGGTTACTGTGGAAACGGCAGGGGCTGGGAGGTGGGGCTAGAGAGCAAGAGATGCCATGACAACCTTTTTCGGGTTTCCCAGGAAACATGGGTTGCTATGGGAACTGCATCAGTCAGGTCCGAATTAGTAACTTCCGCTGGAAAGGGTGTCTGTCACTTTAATCTTCTTGTGATACTGCCGAAGCTTATCTCTCAGATGCATTAGGAAATTTTTTGTTTCTCTCAGCAGCACTGAAAACATCTGTTTCTAGACTTTGATAGATATTGGGGCTGGGACATATGCACAGAACATCACAGGAATCTGTTAGTCTAATGCTTTAGAAATGCTTAGCAAGCCCGAAAGAATTAAACTAATTAGTCAGATCAGGACATCTTGGGCACTTCCCTTTATTCAAAGTTGTAGAGACCCTTAAAATTCCGGGAAGGGGGATTCAAATAGGAATTTCAGTCAAAAACCAAATAACTCACGGTGGGTTTACAAGTCATTATCTAGTTAGACTCTCCATCCACATATCTACAGGGTAGGCAACCGAAATTCATATTCAGGAAATAATGTTGAAAGGTCCATCAAACTGAAGCATCATTTACTGCGAATTGATGTACTTAGGAAAGAAACAACTGCCTTTAAAATTCTGAGGTTAAACAGTTACTCTAACTGTTCTTTAGTTTCATTTCCTCCCAGGATGTACTGCTCTTTTTAAAATAGGGCGTGTACTAGAAATGCAGTTTAATGTAAGTTTGTTGTTTACAATGTTAACAGAGAGAGGGTAAGGGGGAAAAGGAGAGCTGAGAGAATGCAGCCCACTTGCAAAACAGGCACCTGTTTCAGTATGAAGCAGTAGGGAGAGGGAGAATGAAGTGTGCTTTCCACTTCTTCAGGTCCTTTCCTTGATGAACGGTCTGGAAATGTATAAAACAAGGGCATAGGCAGACCAAGGGGGCATGTTCCACACAATACCGAGCACAGCATGTCACTTGTATCATATATTAAACATCGGTGAATATCTTTTTGATGTTGACACAAGAGTTGGGATTATTGTTCGTGGTGCAGGTGGCAGTGGAATTGCCCGTTTTGAAAGGGGTCTGGGGGAAAGCGCTATGGTTCATACCCCCCTCTTCGATCACCATATACTCCGACTTACTCAGAGTCGAGTTACTCCTTGCTTTTCGGAGCTCCTCGGCTGAAGAGGAGAGGTGCTGGCAACTTCCCACGTGCATGTACTGGGCTTGCTCTTCCCCTTCTGTCTCCCGGTGGTAGAAGTAATTGAAGTTGGAAACAATCACGGGAACAGGCAATGCGATGGTCAAGACACCGGCGATGGCACAGAGAGATCCCACAATCTTGCCCCCTATGGTCACTGGGTGCATATCGCCGTAACCCACTGTTGTCATGGTTACCACTGCCCACCAGAAGGCATCCGGGATGCTGCTGAAACCTGAAGTGGGGTCGTCTGCCTCGGCAAAGTAGACCGCGCTGGAGAAAAGGATGACCCCAATAAAGAGGAAGAAGATGAGCAACCCCAACTCCCGCATGGACGCCTTCAGCGTTTGCCCGAGGATCTGCAGCCCCTTGGAGTGGCGCGAGAGCTTGAAGATGCGGAAGACCCTCACCAGGCGGATGACCCTCAGGATGGCCAGAGACATGGCCTGCTGTCCGTTGCCCTGTCGTTCGGCCAGCTCGGTACCCAGAGTGATAAAATAAGGGATGATGGCCACAATGTCGATCAGGTTCATGATGTTTCGCGAGAAGGTGGCTTTGCTAGGACAAGCGAAGAACCGCACCAGCAGCTCGAAGGAGAACCAGATGATGCACAGCGTCTCCACCACGAAGAAGGGATCCGAGAAGCTGGAGGCTCCCGCGGCGGCCCCCGACGTGCTGTTGCCGGCTGCATCGAATGAGTCCTGCGACGGCGAGGCGGGGTAGTCCTTCTCGTCGCGGAATTCCGGCAGCGTCTCCAGGCAGAAGATGACAATGGAGATGAGGATGACCAGCACGGACACGATGGCGATGCCCCGGGCTGGCCCGGAGCTCTCGGGGTACTCGAAGAGCAGCCACACCTGGCGCTGGAAGTCGCGGCGGGGCAAGGGCCGCTCCTCCTCCCGCAGGAAGCCCTCGTCCTCGCGGAACTTCTCCATGGCCTCCTCGCCCAGCTGGTAGAAGCGGATCTCCTCAGAGAAGATGTCGATGGGCACGTTGACCGGCCGGCGGATGCGGCCCCCGGACTGATAGTAGTAGAGGATGGCGTCGAAGCTGGGCCGGTTGCGGTCAAAGAAGTACTCGTTGCGGAGCGGGTCGAAGTACCTCATGCGCCGCTTGGGGTCGCCCAGCAGCGTCTCGGGGAACTGGCAGAGGGTCTTCAGCTGCGTCTCGAAGCGCAGCCCAGAGATGTTGATGACCACGCGCTCCCCGCAGCAGTCCTGCTCGCCCGCGGCCGGCAGTGAGGGCGGTAGCGGCTCGTAGCGGTCGCAGCCGCCGCCGCCACAGCCGCCCTGAGGCGGGGCCCCTCCACCATCCGCCACCTCCGGCTCCAGCAGGTGGTCCCCGGGCACCACGGTCATGTCGGGCGGCAGCTCGGGGCCTGCGGCGGGCTCCGCGTAGCCGGGGTTTACCAGCGTGTGGGCGCCGCCGCTGCTCGCGGGGCGCTGGGCAGGGTGGGCGCGGTGGCGAGCTGAGGGCGGCGGCGGCGAGCGCAGAAGGCTGAGGTGCTCGTCCATGCGGCGGGGAAGAGACGGCTGTGGTGGGGCCGGGTCGCTCCTCCTGGCGCTCCCCGCCCCTTCGCCGCCTCCGCCCCCGAACCGAGCCCGCCGCCTGTTGCAGCTACAGCCGCGAGGCTCTGTCTGGGTCTGGCGCGGTCAGCCGGGCTCCCGCACGGAGACGCCTCCTCCCTCCTCCTCACGCTCTCCGCCCCCTCCCCTGCGGGACGCGCGCTCGCCTCCGCGTCCCCTTAGTTTTCCCGCCCACCGCGCGGGCGCGCGCCCCGCTCCCGGGGAGAGCCGCGGGCCTCCCTTTCTTGCAGCCCTCACGGCCCCTCCGTGTCAGCGAAGAGCCCTCATGTTGTACCTCGGCGCCCCGCGGGAATGCCCACCCAGCGGAGCCGGCCCACGGGGAGTCCCGCCGCCTGCCCGGGCCCCTAGGCTCCGCCCGCTTCTGGTCAGCGCCCCTCGCCCCCGGCCCGCGTGGCCGCGTCCCAATCCCCAGGGTTTTTGGCCCGTGGGCCGGGAGAGCTCCACCGCGGCCCCGCGGGCGCCGGCCCCCTGGCCTTCACACCCCTTGGGCCAGCCCGGGGGGCAGGCGGGCCCAGTGTCCAGGGAGGGAGTGCAGGCCAGGCGGGCGCCCTGGGCCAGAGGCAAGCCTGGCGCCGGCATCCCAAGCTCCCTTGAGGGTCGAGGACCGCCAAACCCTGGGAAGGAGCGGGGGTTTGAACAATTTAGCTTTCTGCTAGGATGCGAAGCCGAACGGAGTAATGGGTGCTGATGGGCTTCGCAAACGGAGTCCGAAGGAAGTGGATTATTAAAGGCGTTCGGGCCCTGCTGCTTTAGAGAATAGTTCACACCCTTTTTCGCAGCGGAGATTTCGGCCACTGGGAAGAATCAAGGACCAAGTTTCTGATTGGGATTAGCAGTGACATCCTGGTCTTTACCCACTACACAGATTTCCTATTGGCGGGGAAATAAGAGGAAAAATGGGAAAGGAAATTCACGAAGTCTAAGTTGTGTGGTTAGGAAGTCCGACTTTATGACTCAAGCCTGTTGTGGAAGGGATGAGAGCAGGACCTGTACCTAGACTTTTTACTTAATATTTTGGCACTGCCCTTGTGGTAGGGAATTTGCATCGCTCTAGTTGTTAAACTGGAAGGACATTCATTCTGCACCTTGTACCTCTTGCTTGATCTGGGCCCCGAGATAACTTACATGTATCTTCTTTAAACTTATTTTTCCAAATTGTTGTGGTTACTTTGAACACAATTTGTTTCCAGAAAGTTTGGCAATCTAATATAACTCAACCCTAGGCTTTAAAAAGTCCGTTTTTTTATTGCATCATTCAAATCATTTACAGAAGAGGAACTATTGTCTAGACAGCCCCTCACCCACCCAAAGTTAGCTGACAATTCAATTTTAAGTAAGTGATTTGTGGTCAATACTTCACACCACCACTCCCAACCATGAGGTTCTCTAGGGCACAGAGTAGGTCCTAGCCAATTTATATTTCTAGCAACTACCAAAGTGCCTTGTAAATGGTGGGGACTCGGTACATATTTGTCAAATTGAATTCCGCAAGGAGTGGCTCTTTGCATTGCTATCTGTTCTGGAGTGTCAACATTTCTTCTTTTTGAGCCCAGAATCCTGCTGTGATTCCTAAGATGAGGAGTGAGGGAAAACTGAGCTCACCATAGAAAACACTGCTCGTTTATTCCATAGGATTACCACCGCTGGCTCTCCTGGGCACAACAGGCACCCATGTCCTTTACTGTCCCTTCATCTTCTGTTTCACCTCCTGGTCAGTGCCAGGCAATGCAGGCAGTCACTTATGTGGTGAGATGGCAAAACTGGGCAACCACGTAAAACTCTCTTACAAAACTCCAGAACACTGGAATGTGACAGCCACCTCATTATTTTGCATATATATTTTGAGCTGGTGATTAGAGTAGCAGTATAATCAATCATTCATATATTTAAATCTTGGAATGAGACAGACTGCTTGCTGCAATGATAGCTCATGGAAAGGCAAAGACCCTATTTTTAAAGACCAGATGTTTCATGTACTTCTGTGTCTGACTTAGAAAGTGATTTATTCCTTCTTTTGCAGGAATTAGTACTGAAATTAATATTAATCAATGGCAAGGAAGACCAGAGCAGAGGATAGTCCTGTGATGAATGGTCACAAGCTTCTTCCAGCTGTGAAATATCTTTCCTTCATAAATGACTATTTCCATTCCTTGCATGTATTTGCCTTGTCTGGAAGACTTTGATTATGAACTTCTTAGGACATACATAAAACCCTTACTTTATATTTGAGGCCCAGAGAAGTTTTGCAATTTGTTTAAGCTCACATAGCTAGTTAGCAGCAGAGCTGGGCCTAAAATCTTGGACCATTTCCAAATCCAGTGTTTGCTTTACTGTATCACACTGTGCAACTCTTATGTTGATCACTGTGAGTACTTAATATACTAGATTTCTAACAGCAGCCTATTTGCTTCTGATTGCCGACTAGTTCACTTCAATTCATATTTATCTTAACTGAAAACCACTCCTTCTGATGGCTAGTCTGTTGTCTGTAGAAAATGAGTTGGTGGACTCATTCTAGCCCTGTTGGACAGCCGAACCCATCACGACAAATCAATGCCAAAAATGGCATTTCAAGAGGAAAACATACCGTTTATTTAGTACCCCCAACAGAGTAGCTCAAAGTGATTTGAAAATGTCTCATTAATCCTCATGACACCCCTGTGGGATAATAATAATATTATTATAATGTTTAGGCGTAGAACTGTGGCAAAGCCAACAGCTTCTCTGAGCATGTGCAGGATTTCCTCATATTTCAGTCTGCAATGCTAGAGCCTGACAAAAACCATCAGGTCTGCAAACAGCAAGGGTAAATAAATCTTGGTGTTTGGCCTTTCTGTGTTGCTCTAGGCATAGTTTGTGTTTCCTACTGACCACATTGATCCTAGAAATAGTTCATCAGTTGTTGGCCAGATGGTAAGCAGCATCTAGGATTAGCTCAGAAGTGTTTGAGAGTGGGATGAGGCAGGGTTAGAGATCCTGATCTACAATTATAGATAAATGAATGGAGAAAGAACACCTAGTAACAGTATAAAAGCATTCCTATTTCTCCACATCATCTCCAGCATCTGTTGTTTTCTGACTTTTTAATGATCGCCATTCTAACTGGTGTGAGATGGTATCCCATTGTGGTTTTGATGTGCATTTCTTTGATCAGTGATGATGAACTTTTTTTCATGTTTGTTGGCTGCATAAATGTCTTCTTTTGAGAAGTGTCTGTTCATATCCTTCACTCACTTTTTGACGGGGTGGTTTGTTTTCTTCTTGTAAATTTGTTTAAGTTCCTTGTAGATTCTGGATATTAACCCTTTGTCAGATGGATAGATGGCAAAAATTTTCTCCCATTCTGTAGGTTGTCTGTTCACTCTGATGATAGTTTCTTTTGCTGTGCAGAAGCTCTTTAGTTTAATTAGACCCCATTTGTCAATTTTGGCTTTTGTTCCCATTGCTTTTGGTGTTTTACTCATGCAGTCTTTGCCCATGCCTATGTCCTAAATCGTATTGCCTAGGTTTTCTTCTAGGGTTTTTATGGTTTTAGGTTTTACATTTAAGTCTTTAATCCATCTTGAGTTAATTTTTGTATACTGTATAAGGAAGGGGTCCAGTTTCAGTTTTCTGCATATGGCTAGCCAGTTTTCCCATTTATTAAATAGGGGAGCCTTTCCTTATTGCTTGTTTTTGTCAGGTTTGTCAAATATCAGATGGTTGTAGATGTGTGGCCTTATTTCTGAGGCCTCTGTTCTGTTCTGTTCCATTGGTCTATATATCTATGTTGGTACCAGTACCATGCTGTTTTGGTTACTGTAGTCTTATAGTATAGTTTGAAGTCAGGTAGTATGATGCCTCCAGCTTTGTTCTTTTTGCTTAGGAATGTCTTGGCTATATGGGCTCTTTTTTAGTTCCATATGAAATTTAAAGTAGTTTTTTCTAATTCTGTGAAGAAAGTCAATGATAGCTTGATGGGGATAGCATTGAATCTATAAATTACTTTGGGCAGTATGGCCATTTTCATGATACCGATTCTTCCTATCCATGAGCATGGAATGCAAATTAGTTCAACCATTGTGGATGACAGTGTGGTGATTCCTTAAGGATCTAGAACTAGAATTACCATTTGGCCCAGCAATCCCATTACTGGGTATATACCCAAAGGATTACAAATCATGCTACTATAAAGACACATGCACACGTATGTTTATTGCAGTGCTACTCAAAATAGCAAAGACTTTGAACCAACCCAAATGTCCATCAATGATAGACTGGATAAAGAAAATGTGGCACATATACACCATGGAATACTATGCAGCCATAAAAAAGGATGAGTTCATGTCCTTTGCAAGGACATGGATGAAGCTGGAAACCATCATTCTCAGCAAACTAACACAGGGACAGAAAACCAAACACCGCATGTTCTCACTCATAGGTGGGAATTGAACAATGAGAGCACTTGGACACAGGGCAGGGAACATCACACATCGGGGCTTGTTGGGGGTTGGGGGACTGGGGCAGGCTGATAGTGTTAGGAGAAATACCTGATGTAAATGATGAGTTGATGCTGCAGCAAACCACCATGGCATGTATATGCCTATGTAACAAACTTGCATGTTATGTATATGTATCCTAGAACTTAAAGTATAATAATAATAATAAAAAAGAAAGAGCACCTAGTACATGCACAGCATTGTCCCAGATTCTTTGGGGATATGGAGTTTAAACATGGATCATGCCTTCGGTGGGCTTACATGCAGTTGAAAATATAGGATATAAATCCATGAAAATTTTTACAGTGTTATTTATTAACAGTACCTGACAAGAGTACTAGAAATGTTACTTGTGGCTATTTTGTCTATTCTAGCCAAGCTGGATGCCTGACTGTTTCTCAGTTGTACTAAATGAGTTCTTATCTCAGGGTCTTCATACTTGCTCTTCCCTCTGCCTGAAACACTCTTCCTCCAGTTTTTGGTTTTTTTTTTTTTCTTTTTTCTTTTTGGCTCTCTCCATCACTTTAGGTGTCCATTAAAACTGTCAATTTCAGGGAAGTTGCCTTCTCTGACCACAACCACACTATTTCAAATAGCCATCCTTCCCCGCCCGCCTTTGGTAACTCTCTAGTCTCTTACCTGCTTTATTTTTCTGGCATTTATTTACTTCACATTGTATTTTATATTTATTTGGTTACTTTTTTATTGTCTGTCTCCTGCACTAAAAAATAAACTCCTTGATGGCAGGGTTTGGACTTTTTAACTTCTGTATGCTCCAGATCTAGAAGGGTACCAGGCACATGGTAGATGCTTAATGGAAGAAATACAAGGTACAGAATGAACATACAGACATGTGACAGTACTCTGTGTGTGTGTGTGTGTGTGTATGTGTGTGCTGAGTAGTTATTTTGAAGAAGTATCTGTTTAGTTCTGGTTCATAGAACCAGTTAGGCTACACACACACACACACACACACACACACACACACACACACACACACACATATATATATACAAGGATTGTTTTTTAAGTGCCACTTCCTCCCTTTTTTTTCCCCTCTTTTTTTTTTCACCTTCCCTTCTAACCATCCTGAAGGGGTCTGTCCTGCACTCCAGAATTATACTTTAAACTCCCTCACTTGATATTCTTCCTGCAGTTCCCCAAACTTAATATTTATAACACTGAGCTCATTATCTTTTTCCCCCAACTTGTTTCTCTTCCTGTTTTTTTTTTTTTTTTTTTTTTTTTTGGCGTGTGTGTGTGTGTGTGTGTGTGCGCGCGCTAGATTACGGAGTCATCCCTGCATCGTTCCTCTGCTCCCACATCTATTCGGTCACTAAGTGCTTTCCATTCCCCCTCCAAGCCCTTCTCAATTCTGTCCATACCTCTCCATTCTCACTGCCACTGTCCCAGTTCAGGCTGCCATGACAGTTTCGTAACAGGCTCCCTGCTTGCAGTCTCTCTTTTATGTGTTTTATCCTCTAGGATATAGCTGAGTTATTTTTGTAAAACGTAGGTTTGATCACATCGCTCTCCACTGCTGCCATGATGGCCAAACCCTGGCTCTGACCTGTCATTTTGGCCACATCTCCACACTACTTGCTGGTCCTTGGACAGGTCATCCACTTACACACTGCTGAGCCATTGCTCATGCTAGCTGCTTATGCTCTAGCTTGCTGGATACTCCTTTCACCTTTTTCCCATTGGTGAATTCAGTCTTCAAGTCCCAGCTTAGAGACTACTTCTTTTGAGAGCCTCACCTTCTTGTCAGTCATGATTACCACTTCAAAGAAGATTCAGTGTAAATGATAAATTCAGTGACACTATTTCTCATCAGAGCTCTTACAGTATTTTGTTTAAAGCCCCATTAGAGGGCTTTATTGTACTATATTTAGGTGTGTATGATATGATCGGTCTCCCTATGAGAATGTGAACTCCATAATACTGATAGCTAACATATTGAGCAGTGAATGCACTATGCTAAGCCAGACGTGGTGCTAACCACTTTATATGCAGTAACCTCCAACAGCCCTGTAAGGCAGGTAATATTACTACTATAATAGTAGTAGTAATATTTCACAGATAAAGATATTGAATGCAGGGTGGTGAATTCACTTGTACAAGGTTATACAACTAGAAAATGGTAGAACCAGGATTCAAACCAAGAAGTTCACATCCTTAAGCCCTACTGTAGGTTACCTCTGTAGTGATTAGAGGGCTTGTCTTATTCATCTTTGTATTTCCAGTCTCTAATATTGTGTGGCTGTATGATAAATACTTTTCATATAGTATAACAGAAGAAAAATGATTATGAAGCATAATAGCTATTTGCTAAAAAACTGATAGACCATGATGAAAGAATTTGTCCTGTTCTTCAATACAAGGGCTATATATATGGGCTTTCCTGAATCTGTTTTTTTTTTTTAAGAAATAAAAAACTATTTTTTTTAAGAAGTAAGAAAGATGGAAGGTATAAAGAGAAAGTTATTCCAGAAGTAGATGCAGATATAGGTCCTGACTGGGACTAAGATGGCTCTCCAGTGTTGCCATGTCATCAGAATGACCCAGCAGTCTAAGTTCTTGTTCTCACATGGCAGAGTGATTTTCAGAAAAACATTTCTAGGCCAGGCGCATTGGCTCATGTCTGTAATCCCAGAACTTTGGGAAGCCAAGGCAGGCAGATCACTTGAGGGCAGGAGTTTGAGACCAGCCTGGCCAACATAGAGAAGCCCTGTATCCATGAAAAATACAAAAAATTAGCTGGGCGTGATGGTGCACGCCTATAATCCCAGCTACTCTGGAGGCTGAGGCAGGAGAATCAGTTGAACCTGGGAGGTGGAGGTTGCAGTGAGCTGAGATTGAGCCACTGCACTTCAGCCTAGGTGACAGAGTGAAACTCTGTCTCTAAAATAAAATAAACAAAATAAAAAGAAAAACAATTTTAGGGAAGATTGGAACTCTTATCAGCAAGTATGCCAACCAAAGAGTTAAAAGTATTGTGTTAGACTGAGCATTTACATAAACCCAATTCTTTCTTCTTGAGCCTCTATATGTAAGAGACAACAATCAGACACTGAGCCACTTGCATAGCCTTTTCGGGTTGTACTTAATTTATTGAAAAAGCAGGCACAGTCACACCTCTAATCATAGATAAGATATACAATTAATGATGAGATAAGCTGTAAAGCCCATGTACGGCAGTTATTTATTTGCAGATGGGAAGCTTCTCAATATTTGTAGAAACAGTTGAATGGCTTTGGAGCACTAGCAAACATATTACCTCTCTTTTAGCAAGATGTACACCACAAATAATACTTTCACCATGATTTTTCTCAAAGTGGATTTGGCCAAGAATGTTTTAAAATATCTAGAAAATTAATTTATTTCCTCACGTTCCTTCTGTGAGGTACTTTGTTATGAGGCTTTTGTAAGTCACAATAAAATTAATTTCAAGAAATAAAATGGATTATTTCAGTTATATGATTGAGTTGACATTAATGTGAAATGTTGAACATAAATTGACATGAAATTGTAAAGCTTTAGCAAACACCTATGGGAAATTATTGAAACGCTGTAAGGTCAAGGATACATTTTGATTGAGGTTTTTGTATTACCATCTGGTGAAACCCAAAACCTATTAATCTGCAGGCATCGTATTACAGTGTTATTACTTTGTCATTAGGTTTTGTAATTATGTTGATAAAGCAATTCAAGAACATGTCTGTAGAATAGCATTACAATTTTATTGAGTTTTCATTACAATGGTAATAATGTTAATGAAAGTATTTGAAGGCCCATAATGATCCAGTTAATACCGAGTATTATAATAATAAAAGAATATGAATAGAATTCTTTGGGGATTTCATCATACCTGAGATATGATGCAATGGATACATTACTTGGTTATAAAATGGATGCAAATAAAATTCAGTGTGTTATGATACATCTGTCCTTGCCTGACCGAGGCACAGCTGCAAGTATTGAAAGCTTTCATTTATAGGCTCAGGGCAATTTAATTCTAGAGCCAATTCTAAACAAACTTATGGGAATATATTAGAAAATCTGATCTTCACCCCAATCCCTGGTGGAAGATCTAAAATCTTTCTTGCTGCTCTAAGCTCAGTGTGTCTGAAGTGGGCCCCTTATTGCCTATAAACGTTCATCCTGGTTCTGTGCTTTCACCATCTTTTGCGTGACAATAAGACCATGACTCTGTCTTAGCTCGTTACTGTTCTCTTTAGTTTCTCCATTGATACTGAAGCCCTATCCTGAAACCTCAACTGTCTTGTTTGAGATTCCATTTTTCTTTTTAGCCCTTAGTAGGCTCCTCAAAGGCTGAACCTTGCCGTGGGCTGGAGTCCTTATTTATGCCAGGTGAATCTCTTGGAGCTACACAGCTTCCACCACCCACCTGACTACCAGTGTTGCTGTTGCCATGGCCATTCTGTGGCTTGCATCCTCCACTGGTTTGGACCTTATGAGTGATGAGGCTTTCTCAACTTGCATCCAAATTTTATCCTTCCCTCTAGGATTTTATAATTTGAGAAGCTGGCCACCCTTGGAGACCTGTCCTAAAGCTAAATTTGTTCTCCTAGCATCAAATCTCATCATTCCCAACCTATTAAAGTCCTAGTATGCCTCATGACTGAGTTATGTATATTGGCATGCACAGTTAGAAACACTAAAACAACTTACACTGAGGTTCATTGTTTATATACTCATTTAAGTGAACTATATAATGAATAAATGGATATATATATATAGTCTTGATTTCCCACCCCCATCAAACTTAGGAATCCACCTGTAGCATGCCAGCCTTAACATGCACATGAACAGAACTTTCTGCCAAATGCTTTTATGTTAAAGATTAGCTTTCAGGAAAAGCCTACAGTATAAGCATGTTTATCCATTATGTTATTCACAACAAGCTAATGTAAAGATGTGTTGTAGTGTACTAGAAGGGTTCTAGCCTTGGATTCAAACTATAGTGGTCCCCCTTTTATCCATGGGGAATATGTTCTAAGACCCCCAGTGGGTGCCTGAAACCACTGATAGTACTGAATATAATTGCTGCCAATCGTAACATGTTTCTGTTCATGTCTTCCACCCACAAATTTAATGCCTTTCCATCTTAACTAAGCACTTGTCATGCACTGTGGCTATAACTTTTGCAGTTTGAGGTATGACGGCAAAACTAGCACAAATTTCTTTTTCCCTCTTCACAATTTCACAGACAGAAGATTTGTTCTTACTCAGTATAAGATGTTTTTTTGGACTTTCACCTTTTCACTTTTAAAGGAAGCACTTTATAGCTTCTCTTTGGCATATCCAAATTTCCAGCAACACTTCTCTTGCACTTTGAGGCCATTATTAAGTAAAGTAAGTGTTACTTGAACATAAGCACTGTGATATCACAACAGTAGACTTTATAACCAAGTGGCTACTAAGCGACTCATGGGCTAAGTGACCGAAGAGTGGGTAGCATATACAGTGTAGATACACTGGACAAAGGGAGGATTCACCTTCCAAGAGGGATGGAGTGGAAGGCCAAGAGATTTCATAATGCTACTCAGAACAGCATGCAATTTAAAACTTATGAATTGTTTATTTCTATAATTTTTCGTTTAATATTTTCAGACCACAGTTGACTGAGAGTAACTGAAATTATGGAAACCAACACCACAGATAAGGGAGACTACTGTTTCTGGAGTTAAAAATGCCCTTGAGAAATTCATTTTACCTCTCTCTGTTTTAATTTCTCACCTGTAAAATGAAGAAAATAATATCTAAGCCACATGCTACGAGTGTTGAATGAGATTATAGAAGTGGAAGTATTCAACTCCTTGCCTTAGATACAATAGGTGCTCAATAATTTCTTGCTCAGTTATATTTTCTATACAATATAAATGCATTATACGGGGAGGGTGAGATGCATTAGGACGTTCATACTTCTGATTGCAAAAGGCCATATGCAATGCAAATCCTTCATCTTTGTTGTGTCTTGAAGAGGGACAGGCCTCTTACTTATGACTTTAATTAATATATAGTCCAAGAGCATCCACACTTGGCAGCACTTACAAAATTAGAGAACAAAGTACATGCTTTAGAATCAGAACTCCGGCCTTTCCTGATTATTACTCCTATTTTTTTTTTTTTTTTTTTTTTTGAGACGGAGTTTTGTTGCCCAGGCTGGAGTGCAATGGCGCAGTCTCGGCTCACTGCAACCTCCACCTCCCTGGTTCAAGCGATTCTCCTGCCTCAGCCTCCCAAGTAGCTGAGATTACAGGCGCCCACCACCATGCCTGGCTAATTTTTTTTTTTTTTTGTAAGTTTAGCAGAGACGGGGTTTCGCCATGTTGGCCAGGCTGTCTTCGAACTCCCGACCTCAGGCGATTCGCCCACCTCAGCCTCCCAAAGTGCTGGGATTACAGGGGTGAGCCACCGCGCCCCACCCTATTACTCCTATTATCTCAGTTTCTTCAAAACTTGTATTTGGCAGTTAGTAGGCATTCAAAAAAGATTTGTTGCAGTAAACTTTACTTTTAGGTTATCTAGTCTATGCATTCATTTTACAGAGATGGCGTAAGTACGGTCTCAAAATATTAAGTCACTTATATCCAAAGTCCAGCATTTAGTCAGTAGCAGAGTCAGGATAGAACCTAATGTTACTAATTTCCAGCCAAGTTAAATGGACTTCTATTTCTAAATTTTTCTTTTCTTTTTCACTCATGGTGTGGTGACCTTTTTCTGTACCTCTCTGTTTCTCCTTGCTTTCCTTTCCACAATACCTATGCCGCCTACATACTGGGAATCTAAAATGAGCAAGACATGTTTCCTACTTTTATATATGCCTGAGACATCCTGCCTCAGCTGACCTCTCTGAACCCACCCCAGTCCTGCCTGCTTATGGCTACCTGACTGCACTAGCTGACTTCTCTGCCAAGATCTATGGTTGCCTTCCTTTTCTTCTAGCCTTTTTACCCTCACAAGCATTTTTCAACCTCTTGATTTATTAGTCATCCTCTGCCTGTAAATCAGGATTTCCTACCTAGACCTCCTTTCCTTTGGGCCCCTACATCCTACTGTGGTGTCCCAGTGCAGTGGGAGGTCTTAGGCACAGCTTGAAATTCTATCCTTTTGGTGGCTCTGCAGATGGCCCCCTGCTGGAGAGTGCATGTCTCCACTGCCTTCCTCAACCTCTGCACGTGGAGTCTGCACTTGACAAGATCAATGGGATATGATTCTCGAAATTATTCTAATTGGGGCAGAAGCCTCAGCTACACCAGCTTAATGAGACCTGGAGTAGGTCTTAATTTCGATATGCCCGTATAAGCATGAAGGTATCTGCATGTCTAGCAAGTTATTTGCTACCCCACCTGTTGTCCTACTCCACTAGTTCTTAAGACAAGTTCTGCCTCATTTTCCTTTTGTTTAAACTGGACTACCTCCCTACCAGCTCCTACCGGGATCCTCCTTGGGAGACCAGCCCTGCTTCTGTGTCACCAACTCCTGTCTGTATCTTGCTCTTCAAGGGCTACAGTCCCGAAACCAGGGAGCCATTGCCTACCCAATGTCAAGCTTCCTGATTTCTACTGCTATACCAACCCCAGTGTGGACGGGAGTGGGCATTTTTCCCACTATGGATGTAGCTGACCTCTCCTTCTCTGCTATCATGTTGAGAAGATGCCCTTTTGGGTTAGACACTATAAGACTACCGTCTTCAGAGATGGGTACAGGGAACATCACTTTCCTGCACGGAGTAGAACAAAATGGCAAAATCTGGAAGGAGAGATTCAATCCCTAAATGTCAATATCCAAGAGATGTGAGAACTGGCTGTTCTGTGGTAGTGCGTATTATTAATGGAGATAAGTGCCCTTTTGTGCCCAGATAACACTGGCTACATAGCTTTGGGAGATAATGCATCGCTAAGTACTCCTGACACCCATTGCAAGGCTGATTTCTAAACAAATGGGCTGAAACTTAATTAGTTCTAATTCTAAAACACAAGGGCTCTGGGCCCACCTCAGCATGAAGAATGGAATCAAAGGTGCCAACTAAAGGGAATATTCCAGATGCTCACATTGAAATATGTAATCTGAGAGTGTTTTAAGTGCATCTGAGTACTTTAGTGCTTCATAAATGGTTGAGCTACATTATCAACCCTGGATATTGAGACACTAATAAGCAAACAGCTCTTACTTTTTATAATGCTGTATGCCTGAGTCAGAGGAAATGTTGAGGATGATTAGAATACTGGAATATTCCTTTGTGGTTAGATGTTACTAAATCCCAATAGACTTTGGAGGTCAACAAACGTCAACTCTATGCCACATAAAATCTATTGTAAGTGGGGTTTTCTGAGATCATTTTCCTAAAATAATAAACATAACAACAGAAAATTGACGGCATGAGAATGAAACGTAGAACATTCAGTTTGCCAGGTTTTTTTTTTTTTTTTTTTTTTTAATTACCTGGTGAATGATGGTCTCTTGGTTTAATAAAGCAACATGTTTAGGAAACTTCAAAATAGATTGGTTTTATTATCTCTTTGTTTAGATGACGAGAACAGGGCCATACCTTTTTCATGATTACCTTCCTCAGTGCCTTGTATAGTGCTTTGTACATAGTAGGCCTCTATAGTTATTGAGCATTTAATGAATTATTCATTTTCTATAATGACCAAAGAAGCCATTGCACTGATAAATTTTTAACATAACTTTTTTGCTGCCTGCATGCAGTCTTGGTCATAGTCTGTAACCATTTATGCCATTTCCTCCCATGTTAACATCTTTGTAATTTGTATTATGTCCCAGGTCTATGAAATTTCTGAGGCAGAGTATAAAGTGCAAAGTTAATGCTTCTTTTGCACACAAATATAACCCTCATGAGAATAAAGTCGTGGATTTCAAACTTGTATTTCAATGTGACAACTATATAAAGCCAGATTGATGTATATTTTAAATCATTTTCCGTACAGCTTTATCCCCACCCATCCTTCCCCAAAGCCTCATAGCAGCTTTAGCAAGATATTTACTGATTTAGATGCATCTTTCACATAATATCACATCTGTGTAAATGCAATAAAATTCATAACACTGCTGTATAATATAGGGCAGAGACAAGCAGGACCCTTCTGCTCTGAGGCTGGAATATAAAGTAGTTTCAGTTGCTGAGATAGATTAATTCTTTAGAGTCAGAAAACAGTCTTTAACTCCAGTAAGCCCAATTTCTGCCAAATAAGCAAGAAGATAAATGCATCATTCTTCGAAGACAGAAGACATGTTGGAAATCAGACAACTTAATTTCAAATATGAAATATATCTAATTGATTTGCAATACTGTCCCTGGTGTACTGCCCAGTGAAGATGCAATATTCTGAGGTTTCTGGACCTGTGACACCAGCTAGAAAAGCATTATCTGCCACTTCTACTTGAGTGATAAGAAGACATAGGAAAAGCATGAGGGAGGATGATGCACGACTCTGCAACTCCTGTGGGCCACTGCACTTTGTCAGCCAGAGACTAGTAGCACACAAACATCTTATGGGGCTGATTTCGTCCTCAGCTACACCATCAATTGGTGTATGTGAATCACCTGACCCTTAATGGGAACCTTCATATACAGTCAAAGACAGAATTTAGATTAGGATGCAAACAGGCCAAACAGGCTGCCTCTGGCAGGAGATAAATGTGCTCTTTTAGCCTATCTTTATCTGGCTAATGAAATAATATTGCCAAGTAGTGATTTCTTTTCTTCTTGTGGGTTGACTTTGGTCATTTCTTTTTTCTTCTAGGACTGCATTAAATTGCAGGAATGGAACTTCAATTAATATTATAATAATCCTAATTGCTGATAGTGTTTTTTTAAGCTCATTATCATCACATTTCTGCATGATGTTTTAAAGATGCACAAGAGATTTAAAAATCCTGATTAAATATTTTCAGTTCTTACTAATATAAATTCATACAGCCTGAAAGTATTAATGTGATCAATGCTAAGAATAGCAATATCCACAGTAAATATGCTGAGCCATTGTAAATTGCAATATTTATCTGATTTATTTTCTTGAATGTTGTCTCGTACTCCAAAAACAGATTATTGGAGAGTTCTGCTATGTATAAGAGATGTCAGAAATAATTTTGGTCAGCTATATGGGGACCAATTTATGTGTCTATTATGCGCCTACCAAATATTTAGCATAATGTATCAAAATAGAATGTGAGAATAGGTAATTTGTTACAAAAGCAAAAATCAATACCATAAGTAAGTAAATAACTGAATTAATTAAATTAATGATTGTTTAAAATGTATTGCTTGTTATACCTCTTGAAAATTGGGCAATTAGCAAAAAGTACTAATTGTACATTGTATGTCATATAAAATGTATATATATTTTTTTCATTTAAAAGTTGTGGTAATGGATTATGGGAATACTCGCTTTTTTAGACGGATTGAGGTTCTATCCTATAAATGGGAAAACTGACCTGAACATTAGAGCTACTTTTGGAGTGAAGTTGGTTTAATAACATTCTTAAACAGTTGTTTAAAATGTAAAGGACTAGAGATAATATACATAAAGCACTGAAGTATTTTATGCAATACTGGCTCTTTTAAAAAGATGATTACTGATGTGTCTGTATAATTATATATAATATATGCATGTATATATTTTGAGCCTTTTTAAAAAGATGATTACTAATAATAGCAGTAATAATTATAGTTTTCTGGAGCTCTTAAATCGTTTTGATTCAAGATTCCTGTTAGCCAAATACATTTATAGTATTCTACTTTTAGCATAAACCTTTCCTAATGATATGAAGAGTGTTTGACCTTTTGAACTGATCCCAGAGCAGTGCAGAGCCTTGGTTGCTAAGCACTGAAAAGGGTATGTCAGCCACCTCTGTTCTAGAGACAACTGGTTTTACTTTGATGTTTCTTAGTTTTCATGTTTGATACATCCCCTCTGCCAGAGCACAACAATTATTTTTCTGCATATGTGTTTGTGACATTTCTACTCTGGAGAATTCCTGTATAATAAACTCCATTTCATGATTTTTTTTTTTTGAATCAAGTGGCATGGTCTGGACTAATGGACACATCTGCCTATGCTCCAGTACATTTCTTCATGGGTACCTTCTAAAATATTCTGATATTTTAACGGTCTTAGCAACAACATCATCACTCCCAATTATAGATCATGGGACTTCAAAAAGTTCATGGAAAATGAAAACACTATATATACATGGATTTCAAAATTTTGCTGTACAAAAAAACCCTGATGTTAACTTGTTATAACATGTCTGAACAGGATCTAGTTTGAGACACTAAGAAAGATTAGACATCAATTTGAAAAGACCCCCTATCAGAGCAACATGAATTCTGCTAACATTGAAACAAGAACAAATACCAAGTTTATGGTGAAGCCTGGGTGGAAGAATGGTGAAGTCATTGATACTTTATGAAAAGCTTATGGGGACAAGGCCCCAAAGAAATCAGTTTACAAATGGATAGCTTGTTTTAAGAAGTGATGAAACGGTGTTGAAAATAAAGCCCACAGTACCAGACCATCCACATTGATTTGTGAGGAAAGAATTAATCTTGTTCATGCACTAATTGAAGAGTGTAGATGATTATAGCAGAAATAATACCCAATACCATAGCTGTCTCAATTGGCTCAGCTTACACAATTCTGACTGAAAAATTAAAGTTGAGCAACTTCCACTCTGGGTGCCAAAACTGTTGCACCCAAATCAGCTCCAGACAAGAGCAGAGCTTTCAATGTAAATTTTAAACAAGTGGGATCAAGATCCTGAAGCATTTCTTCAAAGAACTGTAACTGGAGATGAAACATGGCTTTACCAGTATGATCCTGAAGACAAAACCCAGTTAAAGTGATGACTACCAAGAGGTTCAAGTGGTTCAGTCAAAGCAAAAGTGGACCGACCAAGAGCAAAGGTCACGGCAATAGTTTTTTGGAATGCTCCAGTCATTTTGCTTGTTGATTTTCTGGAGCACCAAAAAGTGATAACATCTGCTTATTATGAGAGTGTTTTGAGAAAGCCAATACTTTAGCAGAAAAACACCCAGGAAAGCTTCAGGGTGGAGTCCTTCTCCACCCTGACAATGCTCCTGCTCATTCTTCTCAACAAAGAAGGGCAGTTTTATGAGTGTCAACGGAAAACCATTAGGCATCCACCTTATAGTTCTGATTTGGCTCCTTCTGACTTCTTTTGTTTCCTTATCTGAAGAAATCTTTAAAGGGCACCTATTTTTCTTCAGTAAATAATGTACAAATGACTGCATTGAGATGGTCAAATACCCAGGATCTTCAGTTTTTTAGGGATGGACTAAATGGCTGATATCATCGCTTAACAAAAGTGTCTTGAACTTGACAGAGCTTATGTTGAAAATAAAGTTTATATTTTTTATTTTTATCTTTTAATTCAAGTTTTCTATGAAGTTTTTGAAGTCGCCTCTTTACAATTGCCTTCCTCTTATAAATGGTTTTTATTTTTAAAAATACTGAAACTGTAAAAAAGTCTCTAAAATGTACATCGTTAATTCCAACAACATACTCTTTAATTTTACTAAGTAACATAAATTGCTTAAAACAAAGCATATAGAATTTCATATTCACAAGTTTGCCTAATATAATGTTTCAGAAAAATATTATATGTTATCTTAGTTAATGCCTATGTCCTTGACATTGACTTGTTTACAGATTATTTCATTGGATTGCCCTCTAATTCTGAGTTTTTATAGTCAAATCTGCCCAGTGTATGTGCAGGTAAAAGTCTGGAGGAGCTTTGGGGTAATAGGGAGAACTCAAGACTCTAAGTCTGGAGACACATGTTTGAATTCTAAGTCCCTGGGTTCCTAAATCTCTCTGAGCCTTCAGTTTCCTCATCTATGATAAGTGGATAACAATAATTAGTTTACAGGGTAACTGTGAGGATTAAATGAAATAAAATACTTTGAATACCTAGCAATGCTTAGTATATATTTAATTTGACATAATCTAAAAGTGTTTGCCCAGGTTTGCTGGAAGTAAAAAATTGGTGCTCAGCATCACCTCTCACTTGAATGGAAGAAATAGCCATTGGACAGAGATATCCATGTATCAATGATTGGCTCTGGGTCTGTTTATTTTTATTTGAGTCAATGAATAAGTGCCCATACAGCACTTTGTCTACTACTAAGATTCTTATACTGTGTTAATTTCCATAGCAGCATTCCTGCCTGCTGAGTTTCCTGGATTTGCTGAGCTAAACAAGTTCATTCGCACCCAGTTCCACCTGGGATGAAGATCCATCTACAGGGCTGGAACTGACAGGGAAAACTTTTCATCCCATCTGAGGTCACCTTCACTTACAGGATGCTGGCTGCTGATAAGTATCCTATCAGGAGAAGAAGAGAAAAATAATTTGACACTTACAGCCTGTCTTGAAAGATGAGATTCACTTATCGGCACACCACATGAAGAGAATCACTGAGCACAGAAATGAGATCTGAGCACACTAGAGCTCAACTAATGTATCCCTGCCCACACAGGGTTAGTCTCTACAAATTGCCCATTTCAGTTATTTAGCCCCATTTTTCCCCAGAGATGGTGTGTTTCACATAATCAATAGCTGCAAAATAAAAGCAGCATCTGCCTTGCCTTCTTTTCGCCTTATTTGGTTGTGGCCTCCTAACAATGTGACAAGCAGAAGAAGACAGAAGTAAACAAGAAATCAAAGAGATCTAGGGGAGATGGCTAATGTGGGTGCGAGGAGAGCAGCAAATACCAATTTCACAACAGGTTGAATCATTGCCAAGGAACCCAGATTGACAAGTATGATATACTGTTGAGATTCTCAGTGGCAACCGTTGCCAGTTTTGCAAAAGAGCAGTGTTATTGGAGCCGGATTTGGAGAGCAGATTTTGTGAAAAGTCTAGGATTCTGCTGCCTCCCAGGACTTGGTTCTAATTTTGTCTTTGGGCTGTCCTCAATGCTCCCACCTCTCACGCATGTGTTCTATTTGGGGGCTTATTGTGGAGGAAGCCAGCTAATGCTACGTCCAGAAAGAGAGAGGGAGAAAAAAAGTCCAAATATATATTTTTCTTTATTGAAATAGAAAAACAAATTCAAAATTATCTGGATTTTATGTTTCCAGCCATCATTAGTCACAGACAGAGCTCAGCAATCTGCTCACCTTGGCCCACTGAGAGCAGATATTTCACTGACAATTTTTTGCTCACCTGTAAAAGTTGATCTCTCCCCAAGTGAGTATTCATTCCCCACCCTTCTCCTTCTTCAGACTCTACTCTAATCCCCATGCATTCCTAGCCTTCCTGGGGCTGATGTGGGAAGACAAAGGAGGAACCCAGGACCCTAAGAAAAGGCAGCCTTCTGATACCCACTGCTATGGGATCATTATAGGAGGGCCGGTACTTGGTGGGTAGCTGTGAGAGGCAGCATAACTGTGCTCTCTGCAGGCAGGGCTTCTCCTTCAGGCTTGAGTTGTATTCTCCATGAACTTGTGTTGAGCCTTCCAGTGCCCAGCTCTTAGTCTTAGAAACTTCTTTGCTGCTAAGACCTTTCAGAGTGAGGCCTGAGGTAAGAGCAAAGCTGAAGGACATCAGGTGGCAGGCCTGCTCCAGCCCTGGTCTGATCCTGGGGATGAGCATGTTGTGCAGGATGGTAGGTTGGTTCTCCCCATCTCGAGCCTTTGGGTGCTCTGGTTTCTTTGGCATATGGGTATGCACTGGGTTGGTCCCTAGGATCCTCTACCTTTTAGAATGTATGAAGTGGTCCTGGTTCCACCCTAATGTGAAAGAAAGATCTTGCCATCGTATATGCAAGAGCAGTGGGTCCCACCACATGGCCTAATGATGGCCATCGTAAGATGATCAGACCATCTTTTTGTTCTTTGAGTTAAAATAACAAAGTAGATCGAAGATAGGTCCACTCTGTACAACTAAAGTCATATGCATTGCTTTTCTCTACTTGCCGAATTGCTGTCTAGCACCCCCTTTTCTCTCTGAACTCCCCATCTTTTCAAGGGCATAAGGACCCTTTTTCTGATTAGGACAAAATGCAGGAATTTATTTTGAATTTTCTCTTTATTTCTGGTGCTGTGAGTACTTGGGCTTGGAGTTGGAGTGGTAGCTGGATATTAGGCTTTGACTGGGCTTTCCTCATTTTCAGCAGAGCCCAGCTGGCTTTGGCCTGGTTTGGAGATTCTCCAACCAAGTCCCACCCTCAGAGAGGATGCCATACTCTCGCCATTAGAGAAGCAGCTGGGAATTACAGCCACACCAGCTTTTGCAGAATCCCTAGGAGACCTACAGGGGCAAAGCAGAGTAAAGGAAAAGGTCCTGGAGAGGTGAGATTTTCTCCATTTTTAACAAGAATTTTAGACTACATTTTCCAAAAGTTGCTACAGCTCATCCAACTGCTTTGTAAACTCAACATCTGAGTCTGGCCCATTGAAAGAAAAAGTTCATTTACTACTACTACTTTCTGTCTATGTTGTGTTTCAGGCTTAGAGCCAGGCTTAGAGTTGTGATGAAAAGGAAAGCTCTGACTAAAATAATATTTCTTGTCATAGTAGTTATTTTGTTTCGTAAGTGTTGACATGTAGGTTGTTACTGCATTTTACAGACGAGGAAACTGAGCCTTGGGACTCAGAACTATCGTGAGGAACACAGTAAGAACAAGACACATTAGGTGTTATTATCCTAGGTTTAACCTGTTGCTATTTGAGGATGGCATAGAGAGAAACAAAAGCTATTACTTAGAGAAAACCAGCTGCTCTCTTAGACCAGCTTTGAAGGATAAGGACCCTGGTTAGGTCTTCACAGTCTAGGTCCGTGGTTCTCAGTCTTTGACTTACATCTGAATCAGCTGTGGAGCTTTGAAAAATAGAGATTCCTAGGTCTTATCCCATACCTCCCAAATTAGAATCTCCAGGGACAGGTCTTGGAAGTCAACATTAAAAAAAATAAAAAATAAAAAACCCCAAAATATCCTTGGTTGAGTGATACTGTTGGGCAGCAAGTTTGGGAACCATCTAAAGTTTTGCCTCTAATTTTGGTCCTGAAAATTTCTTGCCAGAGATAATAAGTCTTCTGGAGATGGACTTACATTAACACAATTATCATATATGACTGATACGTGGATCAGAGTGACAACTGACAGTGAGAACTATCTTGTTGTTAGCCTAACAAGACCATCAGGCTCTTGTTAGTAGAAGGTTATGCTTTTCCTGGAGGCTGCATGTAGCCAGGTGAGCAGAGACCAAAGGTGGAGAAAGTGAATGATCATGAGAGGCAGGACCATCAAACATGGTGACCCTGAGGCATTCATCTTCAGAAGGTTCCTGCTGTACAAACAGAATACTCGTGTTCATGGGCTCAGATGCATCACCAGATTTTATCTTTACCATCCTGTTTATGGGTGCCTTAACCCCCATCCCCATTCTGAAAATAATTATTTTTATTAGATACAAAATACAGTATAGTTGATTAGATTTGCTCTTTTCCAGTTAAATATCACAGCCTAAATGCTCATAGTTAGCAAGAGTTTTAGATAAACAGGCACTCTTGTACTTGACTTGTTACTGGGAAATTAGCACGATCTTTCAAGAGGGTCTTTTGGTATGAAGTATTGGTAGCTACAGGGAAAATTTTTGGCACTATTAACAATACTGAAAAGTTGGAAGCAACTTTTATGTCCAAGAATAGAAGTAGATAAATTCATTATTGTATATGCACACACAAAATGGGCTGATATATAGTCATGGTTTAGAATAAAATGTAATTAAATGGAAAACACTGACGATATATTGTTGTTTGAAAAAGCACATACAAATTCTTGTATGTGTGAAAAGAGACACACGAAAATGTTAATGGAAATTTTCCCTGCATGGTTTAACTATGAATGATTTTTTCCACTTTTATTTATCTACATATCTACTTTAATTTTATCATAATAATTATATATAAATTGTACCATAAGAAAAAGCCAAATACGCATTATTATAAAAGTCATAATTCACATGTTTCCTCCTGACATTATATGTGAGCCATCATGACTATTAATATATTTTGGGTGACCTTCAAATGTAGTTTTGAGTTTGTGTTATTTCTATGAATGATGGTTGTCATCCCTTACCCCTTTATCTGGAATAGCTTCATTCACAGAAGCCATCTGAATTCAATTTTGGAGTCTGTTCAACTTCTGGTGGTGCATACACAATTTAACCACTGTGGTGGGGACATACACTCAACAAACATTTATTGCAGACTTTCTCTTGCAGACTTTAAGGGTATATGTTTGAACAATATATATATTACTGCTGTAAAGGAGTCAGGTGGGGATATAAAGAAATGTAAAACAAATAATAAATAATTTATTAGCGATAAGACTATGAGATCCCACAATAGGGAGTGACTAATTTTGACTGGGAAAATAAGTCTTATTATAGAGGAGGCAACTTTTAAGCTGAATCTTAAATGAGTAGAAGTTTTCCAGGTGAGGGAAGGTGGGAGAGCATTTCTAGGAAAAGCAAACAACTCACGCAAAGACACAGAGTAGTGAAAAGGGATGGTGTGGAATGTTGAGGAGTTCAGTGGGGCTGGAGCTTGGGGTATTACGGAGAAAGGAAAAGAGATGAGACTAGAATGAGAAATTAATACCAGATAGTAAAGTGTTTTGTATGCCATGTGACAGGATTTTAATTTGATCTTTTGAGCAATGGAAATTGGCAGTGGTTTATAAACAGGAAAAAGACGTGACAGAACTATTTTTAAGGACATAACCCTGGGGAGGATGTGGAAAATGGAATAGATTAGGGTAGAGGCCTGAGGCACAGCAGATAGTTGGGAAGATTAAAGATGAGAGGTAATAAGGGCCTGGCCTGAGTCAGTGACCCTGGAAATGGAGAAAAAAGGCTCGATCTGAGAGGCCTCTAGTCAACAGGAGAAGATTTCCCCACTCCCCTGTTATGTATTGTAGTTCTTAATATTCTTTCCATACGCTTTTAGAGATGTGAACCTCCATATTGAATATTTACTCTTGCCAACCCAAATTTGAATCAATGCATGAGCACCTGTGTTTGACAAAGCCCAGTGGATCCAAATCCAGTTTGCATTGAGTATGTCCCAAAAAATGAGTAATGGCTGCAGTATACAAAACAAAACCACCCCCGACTCACATGTGTTTCTGTGATTCCTTAAGATGCCGGAAGAAGATGAAAACAGTTACCAGTGTTGGCTTTTAAGAAAATGTCAGATCCAAAACATTCAACCATATTTTCCCTCTGACTCAACATGCCTGTAGTTTTTAGTGAGACACCTTTAGAAATCATATAATCCTTTTGGTTGAGAATTCGTCATTGAATAATAAAAAGAATACAAGATCTGAATCCAGACAGACCCAAATCTGTTATAATTGTGTGACTTTGGGTAAGTTACTTAATTTCTTGTTTTACTTACTTGTGAAATGGAGGTATTCGTATCTATTTTGCAAGGATAATGTGAGAATTACAGATCATATATATTAAGCATCTTGTACATTCTTGGTCCACAAAAAATAGTTAGGGCTGGGTGTGGTGGCTCATGCCTGTAATCCCAGCACCACTCTGGGAGGCCAAGGCAAGTGGATCACTTGAGGTCAGGAGTTCGAGACCAGCCTGGCCAACATAGGGAAACCCTGTCTCTACCAAAAAATACAAAATTTAGCCAGGTGTGGTGGTGCATGCCTATAGTCCCAGATACTTGGGAGGCTGAGGTGGGAGAATCGCTTGAATCCTGGAGGGGGTGGGTGCAGTGAGCCAAGATCATGCCACTGCACTCCAGCCTGGGAGACAGAGTAAGACCCCACCAAAAAAAAAAAAAAGAGGAAATAGCTTTTAATTTACTTTCAGAAGCTTGTTCTGGGCAAATGATATCTGAAGGATTGTGTTCATTTCGTTTATGGCAGTTTAGGAAAGACATTGACAAGCTAAAGGCTTTTAGAGAAAGATGTCAAGGATGACAAAGAGAGTAGAAATAATTTTTGTGGTGCTTCCTCTTCCTGGTACCCAGAGCTATGTAAGCTCATCTTATTTTCCTTATTGTCTTTGCTGCCAGGAAACTCAGTGTCATATTTGAAATTCAAATTCAGCAATTGCATTAGCCCTTGAATTGGTATATCTGCTTTATCCTTTTGTTTGTCTCCTTAAAACTTCTTTGGAAAGAGATTCAGCACAAATAATTTCAGGGAATAAAATAAAATAAAATGTAATGTGCAAGCTTGTAAAATAAATTAAACAGATTTAACATGCAAAATAGAAGCCTAAAGAGGGAGTTAAAATTATTCTCAAGTATTTGAAAAATTGTCATGTTGCAAAAAAAATAGACTTGTTTGTATTGCTCTAAACATAAAACATCTGAACAGTAGATAGAAGGTACAGGATAATTGTTTAAGTAAAATAAAAGAAGGGATTTATAAAATAGCTGCACTAATGGAATGGAATTTCTATTAGGAAAATGAGTCCTTCATCATTGGAAGAGTTAAACTTTCTATATAATTTTTACAAAAATAGAAAAACAATCTTATAATTCATATGAAACCACAAAAGACCCCAAATAGCCAAAGCAACCTTGAGCAAGAACAAAGCTGGAGGCCTCACATTTTCTGATTTTAAAATATATTGCCAAGCTACAGTAATCAAAACAGTACAGTCCTGGAATAAAAGCAGACATATAGACCAATGGAACAGACTATACAGCCCAGAAATAAAACCATGCGTTCATGGCCAACTGATCTTCAACAACAGTGCCAAGAACATAAAATGAGGAAAAATAGTCTCTTTAATAAATGATGTTAGGAAAACTGGATATTCATAGGCAGAAGAACAAAATGGAACCTTAATCTCACACCTTATACAAAAGTCAACTCAAAAATGGATAAAAGACTTAAATATAATACTACTAGAAGAAATCATAGGGAAAAATCTTTACATTGGTCTGGGCAATGATTTTTTGGATATGACACTAAAATCACAGACAACAAAAGCAAAAATGGACAAATGGGATTTGCACTGAACTAAAAACCTTCTGCAAAGCAAAGGAAACAATCAACAGAGTGAAACAGAGTGGGAGAAAATATTTGCAAACCATAGATTAGAGAAGGGGTTAATATTCAAAATACATAAGGAATTTGCAACTCAGTAGCAAAACTCCCCAAAAACCTGATGGAAATATGGGCAAAAGACCTGAATCAACATTTCTCAAAACAAGACATACAGATGCTCAACAGATATATGAAAAGATGCTCAGCATCACTAGTCATCAGGAAAATGCTTATCAAAACCACTCATCTCACTTTCTGGAATGGCTGTTAACAGAAGAGATAACGGTGTTGGCAAGAATGCTGAGAAAAGAGAACCCATGTACATAGTTGGTGGGAATGTAAATGGTTACAGTCATTATGCAAAAACAGTATGGAAGTTCCACAAAAAGTTAAAACAATAATACCTTATGATCCAGCAATCCCACTTTTGGGTGTATATCCAAAGGAAATGAAATCAGGATTTCAAAGAGATACCTGCATTCCCATGTTCATTTCAGGATTATTCATAATAGTCGAGATATATAAACAACATAAATGCCCATCAGTGGATGAAAAGATAAAGAAAATGTGGTGTATTATATATACAATGGAATATTATTTAGCCCCAAAAGAAGAAAATTCTGACATTTGTGAAAACGTGGATGACCCTGGAGGATATTATTCAAAATGAAATAGGCCAGACACAGAAAGACAAACTCACAGGGACTGAGGGAAGAGGAAATGGGGAGATGTTGGTCAGGAGTTTCAGTTATGCAGGATGAATAAGTTCAGATCTAACATACAACAAAGGGACTATAGTTAACAATACTTTATTGTATACTTGAAATTTGCTAAGAGGGTAGATCTCAAGTGTTCTTGCACCTCATTTCCCCCAAAAAGAAAATGGTAATTATCTGAGGTGATAGCATGTTAATTAGCTTATATACATATAAAATTATCAAACTGCACATCTTAAATACATATAATTTTTAATTGCCAAATATACATCCATAAAATTAACTATATCTATTGGTAAAAAAAAAAAATTACTGTATATTTTAACTCAATTTGATGTCCTCTAAAAACTCTTCTAACCCCAAATCTCATGGTGATACATTTTCAAGCAGCTTCTTTAGGGCAATTTGAAAATGTCACCATCCATTGGTTGACAAGGAAACTCTCCATCAGGAGTGCTCCGAATCTGTTGGTCAACTTTTTGGTGACCAGTCACAGAAAGATAGCATGCTCTAGGGAGACCCAGTTTTTACCTCTGGTAGCCCCATTTGGTTACTTAGCAATATCTGTTGTGTTCCACATAACCAGACTCTGCAGAAAATGTGGGTTCGCAAAGAGAGAAGACCCCCTTAAAGCCCCCATCACCATGGCATTAGAGACTCTCTCACAATGGTAAGCATATTTCACATTTAATAGAGACCATTTGAATTGAGTGGCTCTTGCACCCAAGATATGATGAGGTCATTTATGTAATAATAACTTATTATTTTGAAGCAATTTTATCTCTGGGGTTTCATTTCATCTTCTTTCAATGTGGTTCAATATATTGGGGCTGGGTAAAAAAGCTGGGTTGCAGAAAGGTAGGTGTCTGCATTAGTTACTTAATGCTGGCTGCACCAGACAAACCACAATATATCAATGACTTAACACAATAAAAGGGTATTTTTCACATCACAATTAGATGTGACTCAGTGGTCTTTCTCCATCTTGTAGCTATGCCATCTGGAACATGAGGCCTCCAAGGTCACAGAAGAGGGCAAGAGACAGACTGAGGAGGCACATTGGCTCCTCACTGCCTTGTTCTGAAGGTGACACAGATGACTTCTGTTCACATTTCATCAGCAAACTCTAGTCACAGTATGCCAACCCAACTGCAGGGGGGCTGGAGAAGGTAGAGGAACACAAGTTTTTGGTGAGCACAATTTCTGACATGGTGACTAGGGTCACTTAAGAGGCTTAACTAGAACTAGAAATTGTGTCTTCTGATTTCCATCATTTAATTCTCTGCTATGAACTCTGCTGCCTGATTTTCCTGTTGAGATGGAATGTGGTGTTTAGGGATCCACCCAGAGTATTTTGGGAGCCAGGGGTCTTGGAACCAAAGACTTGGGTCATGCTATGGCTTCTTATAGGATTTTCTAATTTTTTTTTTCATAGGTTGTCTGGACAAAGATTACCAAATTGAGAGGAGGGAGATGTCTGTGAACAGTTACGAAATCTGGAACCACAGGAATTAGAGAAAGGTGTGATAGTGTGAGATAGAGGAGAGTAAACCAAAAAAATTCTTCACTTAGTGGCCTGCCAGGGTCAGCCAGGCTGCAGGCTAATAATCTGGCTGTTCTTCAAACCTGTATTTGTTAAATATTTGCTCATCATTTATTTAGAGGAGAAGATGGATGCTCCATGGAAAAAGGCAAAGAAAGAAAACAGCTGGTGGCAGATAGCACACATTCTCAATTGTCCCAAACAAATTAAGCTGTGTCCCAAATGGGCCCGTTGTTCTTGCAAAACAAAATGCCTGCAGTTAAATGAACCCATCCCTTAGAAGGCAGTTAGCAGTCTTGAGAGACTCATTCCCTTATCCCCAAGGAACTTTACAGAATATTATAATTCTGGAAATAAAATTTCCCCCATTTTACTGCCTTGCTAAGGATATTTTGATGTTCATTATTGTTTGGTGCTCCAAGTGTGTTATCTCTATAGAAGAGCTTGAGACACCTAGATGCATTACTGGAATGGTCTGGGAGTAGGTACGCATTGCCTCCTTCCATTTGGGATACATATGTCCAATCCCTCTGACCTGATGTGTGTAATCTACAGAGAGAGGCTGCTTTGATGTGATGTATTTCCTTCTAACCTTCTAAATTCTGTATTTTCACAAGAGCACAACTGTAGTGCTTCAAGATACCCTGTTCTCAGCCCAGAGAATCATCCCTAGATATCCAGGAAGTGAGATACAGGAACCTGCAATGATGAGGTTTAGAGTGGGAAATGTTTATGCAAAAAGTTAATGTACTTATGAGAACTTTGATTTTTGCATTTCTTGACTTACTCAAAGAACCTTGCTCAGCAATACATTGTCATAATTTTATATGGGAGCTGTTCACACACACCCTGATAGCTTTCTGTCATGGTTACTAGGAGAGAGAGCAAGACAAAATAACGGAATATTGTCTTTCATTCGTGCATGTCAAAGAATACTAAAGAAGGATATGTGCATTTAAGTAGATTCTTTTTGGATATAGACTCTCCAATTAGAATTTGGTTTACTAAGGAAAAAATCAGCGACTTGTTTTTATCTCACACAGCTGTGAGAAAATGAGCCTACCGAACTATACAAATGATTGAGCACATTTGTTTCTCAGCATTTCAGGCTGGCTGGTGGCAATACAGAGTGAAATAGCCTTCACACAGTACTTTTCCAAGCCTTCCTCCTCCTTATGAAGGCCTAGGTGGAAGTCCTTCATAAGGAAGTCTAAATAAGGAGGCCTTCATATGAAGGTCTAAATGTTTGAGAGGTGCTTATTTGATTTATTCAAAAAGGAATGAATTTGTAGAGATGTCCCAGGAAAAAATAGTAAGATATACTATCAGAGAACAGGGCACCTGTCCCACCATAGGACAGGGCCTATGAAAATAGATGAGCTTTAAGTTCTCTCATTAATTGAGTTAATTAGTGAATGAGATTCCCCCCTTCATTATTCAAATACATATTGAATTTCTACAATATGTTCTACTATTGCTTTGGTTATTATCCTGAACAGCCAATTGTAAAATGTGTGGAGATTTTACCATTAAACAATACACTCTCACATTTTTCCTTCTGCATCAGCACATCTCATATTATCCACTGTAAAACTGTACGTGTAGTTATTGGTTCAAGGACACATCTCATTTGTGCTGTGTGGGAATGCATAGGGGGAGGTAGTAGTGGGGGAGAGAGAGAGAGCATGAGAGAGATTGAGATTTAAGAGATCCCTGCAGTCAGTTGAGGAAAGTCACAAACAAGCCTTCACATTACACAAGGATCTGGTCAGGTTTGCAGCACTAGACAGTTCTTTCAAGGGGTCAATGTCTTTCTTTAGTTAATGGCCCATCTTCTGGGCCCTGATTCTTGTGGCCAGGGAAATTTTGGCATCCCATGCTATTTTCACCTTCCTATTGAAGGTTGATGTATTAGTCTGTTTTCACCCTGCTGATAAAGACATACCTGAGTCTGGGCAATTTAAAAAGAAAGAGGTTTAATTGGACTTACAGTTCTCCGTGGCTGGGGAAGCCTCACAATCATGGTGTAAGGCAAGGAGGAGCACGTCCTGTCTTATGTGAATGGCAGCAGGCAAAGAGAGAATGAGAAAGCTGCAAAGGTGGAAACACCTGATAAAACCATCAGATCTCATGAGACTTATTCACTACCATGAGAACACTATGGGGGAACCACCCTCATGATTCAATTATCTCCCACCGGGGCCCTTCTACAACACATGGGGATTATGGGAGTGCAATTCAAGATGAGATTTGGGTGGGAACACAGAGCCAAACCATATCTTTCTGCCCCTGGCCCCTGCCAAATCTCATTTTTTCACATTTCAAAACCAGTCATGCTTTCCCAACAGTCCCCAAAGTCTTAACTTATTTCAGAATTTACTCAAAAGTCCACAGTCCAAAGTCTCACCTCAGCCAAGGCAAGTGCCTTCTGCCTATGAACCTGTAAAAGCAAAAGCAAGTTAGTTATTTCCTAGATACAATTGGGGTACAGACACTGGGTAAATACAACCATTCCAGATGGGAGAACTTAGCCAAAACAAAGGGTCTACAGGGCCCATGCAAGTCTGGAATCCATCGGGGCTGTCAAATCTTAAAGCTCCAAAATGATCTCCATTAACTCCATGTCCCACATAGAGGTCACACTGATGCAAGAGTTCGGTTCCTATGGTCTTGGGCAGCTCTGCTCCTGTGGTTTTGAAGGGTATAGCCCCACTCCTAGCTGCTTTCACAGGCTGGCATTGAGTGTCTGCGGCTTTTCCAGGTGCATAGTGCAAGCTGTCTCTGGATTTACCATTCTGGAGTCTGGAGGACAGTGGCCCTCTTCTCACAGCTCCACTAGATGGTGCCCCAGTAGGGACTCTGTGTGGGGGCTCTGAACCCCCATTTCCTTTCCACACTGTCCTAGCAGAGGTTCCCTATGAGAGTCCCACCCCGGCAGCAAACTTCTGCCTCGGCATCCAGGTGTTTCCTTACACCTTCTGAAATCTAGGTGGAGGTTCCCTAACCTCAATTCTTGACTTATGTGCACGCACAGGCCCAATACCACATGGAAGCTGCCAAGGCTTGGGGTTTGCACCATCTGAAGCCATGGCCTGAGCTCAATGTTAGCCCCTTTCCACCACAACTGGAGCTGCTTGGACGCAGGGCACCAAGTTCCTAGGCTGCATACAACATGGGGAACCTGGGCCTGGCACACGAAACCACTTTTTCCTCCTAGGTGGGTGATAGGAGGGGCTGCTGCGAAGACCTCTGACATGCCCTGGAGACATTTTCCCCATTGTCTTGAGGATTAACTTTTGGCTCCTTGTTACTTATGCAAATTTCTGCAGCCAGCTTGAATATCCCCTCAAAAAATGGGATTTTCTTTTCTATCACATGGTCAGGCTGCAAATTTTTCAAACTTTTATGCTCTGTCTCCCTTTTAAAACTGAATGCTTTTAACATCACTCAAGTCACCTCTTGAATGCTTTGCTGCTTAGAAATTTCTTTCGCCAGATACCCTAAATCATCTCTCTCAAGTTCAAAGTTCCACAAATCTCTAGGACAGGGGAAAAATGCCACCAGTCTCTTTGCTAAAACATAACAGAGTCACCTTTGCTCCAGTTCCCAGCAAGTTCCCCATCTCCATCTGAGACCACCTCAGCCTGGACCTTATTGTCCATATCGCTATCAGCATTTTTGTCAAAACCATTCAATATTCTCTAGGAAGTTTCGAACTTTCCCACATTTTTCTGTCTTCTTCTGAGCCCTCCAAACCCTTCCAACCTCTGCCTGTTACCCAGTTCCAAAGTTGCTTCCAAATTTTTGGGTATCTTTTCAGCAACGCCCCACTCTACTGGTACCAATTTACTGTGTCAGTCCATTTTCACGCTGCTGATAAAGACATACCCAAAACTGGGCAATTTACAAAAGAAAGAGGGTTAATTGGACTCACAGTTTCACGTGGGTGGGGGAGCCTCACAATCATAGTGGAAGGCAAGGAGGAACAAGTCCCATCTTATGTGGATGGCAGCAGGCAGAGAGACTGAGGAAGCCCCAAAAGTGGAAACCCCGGATAAAACCATCAGATCTCATGAGACTTACCCATTACCACAAGAACATTATGGGGAAACCACCCTCATGATTCAATTATCTCCCAGTGGGTCTCTTCCTCAACACATGTGAATTATGGGAGTGCAATTCAAGATGAGATTTGGGTGGGGACACAGAGCCAAGCCATATCAGTTGGGTTATTGTTTTTCCTTTTAGTTCCTTTCCTTACAGGGAATGTGGAATGTAGTTATAGAATCCAGCTTTGATCAGCTTGGAAGATAAATTTTCCTCCAGTCATATAATTTTGCCCATTCCACCAAGTCTAGATGTCTCTTATTCTCTTGCCTCACTCCTCCCACATCACCCTTCTCTCTTCCTGCTTGCACCATATTGCATATCTGTTTCCCTATCCCTAATCCCTTCTCTTGGACTCAAGAAGCCTCAATAAGCTGCCATGCTCAAAGAAATGTATTCATAATATTAATGTTCCATGTTGGCAGAAAATGGTGGTGGGAGGCAGATTAGAGAAGGAGAAAGGCCAAGCACCCAGCAAGTGCCTAAGTGCCTTTGTTTGATACCCACATTCAGAAAGAAGCAAGACCAGTAGGACCTCTGAGATCCTCTGGCATAACCATCTTGTTTTATAGAAAAGGAAACTGAAGAGCATAGAATTGAGAGGTGACAAGCACTTAAATAGCTCCCATCTCTTGGCTTCTGGCCCAGTTTTCCTCTGCCACTCATAGCTGCCCCTGTAGCCACTGGCCATTTTTTCCCCCAAACCTGGGCAGGCTTAGGAAGAGTTCTTCTTCCATTTCCACCAGGAGCAGATCACACAGGAAATTTCTACTGTGATCCGACTCCCAGGCCCAGTTTATTATCCATGTAACTCTCTTAGAAGTGGAATAGCATTCCCTCTAAAGGCAGGGAGTTGGGAGGGGTCAGCCTAAGAATCATTAGGCTGTTAGTACTAAGCTCCTCTGAAATGCCTGGGTTATTGCCCTGGCGTTCCCAAGAATGCCAGCAAGTCCTCAACACTTTCAGAAGCTTGTTTTTGAATGTGTACCTGCTGATTAATTAATTGAAGAAAGCTACTGGAGCACAAACATAATCTCGCCCTGTGTTAGTCATTCCTGGATGGGGAATGTGTTCCTGGGAAGGCAGTCGTGTTAATGTTGGCAATTTCTATTCTGCTCATGTCTACAGAGCCCATCACTGTGGCCCACAGAGCATGAGCTCATGAGCTCATGGTTTAATTGGGTTAGAAATTAAATGAATGCTTTTTTTCTTCTAAAGGAGGAGAGCCACCCCATACTAAGACTAGCAATTAAAACTGCAAGAAGATACTTGGCAGGAGTCTCAACAGTGAGGCACACACGAAGTGGAGAGGAACAAATGCTCTTACCTCCAGCAAAAGCCAGAAAGTTTGACAGGTAGCAGTTGTCAACACGGATAGCTGTGGGGTGGAGGGTGAGATGGATTTACAATAATCTCAATAAACTCACAGACAGACATATGAGAGAAAGGGAAGACTAAATGATATCATACTTAAATGTGTTTGTTCTTCCGTGAAGACAAAAGAAACTGATGAAATATCTAGTTAGTTGAGATGATTCTAAAGCTCCTTCCAAATCTAAATTGTGATGTCACATGAAATTCAAACCTACATCACCAGCTGATAGAGTCACACACCCTGTATCCTCAAAATCCTTGTTATTTATTTCTGGGAGTTCCCAAATGGGTGTCTCATGTGTGTCCCCAGCCCAGTCATTCAGCTACTGCCACTGCGAGGAGCCTTCGACTTCCCATTTCTCATGCCCAAGAGCCCCTTGAAGAGGCACCACCACTGGCACTGCTCACATCTGGCATGCCAGTGTCCCTCCAGGGGTGCTACCTCCCAAAGCATCCAAAGCTGCCAGGACTCTAGGCAAAGGTGAGGAGAATGTGTTACTCAGTGTCTCAAAATTTTCCTAAAAAAAGGTTCCGACTTCTGGTCTTCATCTTTCCAACCATAAATATTCAGACCAAAGGACCATGTGAACAATTAAATCAACAAATCTTTGTTGATTGCCTAGTATGTACCTGTTACTTTTCCAGAAGCTTAGATGCAGTAATGAACACATAAAAATGATCCCTGCCTCCTTTTCCCTCCTCTGCTTCTAGCTCCCATCCCTCCAAACCCAATTATTTCACCTTCTCTAGTTATAAAACAAAAGTTCCCATGGATATTGATAAATGGAAAAGAGTTGCGAGTGGGGTATTGGGAAGAAATGAACTACCTATAGTAGCATAGTTGGGGCTTCAGCTCATCTAGCCAAAGATGCCCTGTACATCTGACAAAATCCATATACCAAAATTTCATAGATAATTACTTTCTATGCAGCCAGTCACAAGTGAATTTACCTGATAGTTTTAATATGTGGTAGAAGGAAAGAGTTTGGAAGACCAGTTTAATAACACAGTGAATATGTTAGTTTTGTACAATTTGTGTATCTGCAAATATACAAAGGCATTTTGAACATATTTGCATATTTGTAAAATGTGGTATGTTTGTCTCCTCCCTCCACATTGCCTCATTAATTCAGAAAATATTTATTGGGCACCTACTTTATGCCCAATAACTATTTTCATGCCAAACACTTTTCTTTTTTTTTTTTTGGGGAGACAAAATCTTGCTCTGTTGCCCAGGCTGGAGTGCAGTGGTACGATCTCAGCTCACTGCAACCTCTGCCTTCCAGGTTTAAGTGATTCTCATGCCTCAGCCTCCTAAATAGCTGGGGTTACAGGCATGTGCCGCCGCACCTGGCTAATTTTTGTGCTTATAGTAAAGATGGGGTTTCACCATGTTGGCCAGGCTGGCCTTGAACTGCTAACCTCAGGTGATCTGCCTGCCTTGGCCTCACAGAGTGCTGGGATTACAGATGTAAGTCACCACACCTGGCCCAAAACACTTTTCTAGTTGATTGGGATATAGCAAAGAACAAGATGGACAGAAAATGCCTGCCTTTGCAGTCTTTATTGTGGCATAAGACACAGTCAATATAAATAAACTATACATAAATAAATAGTATGTTAGTTAAATGTGCTCAGGTGAAATAAACTAAGAAGGAGGACAGGGAGTGTTGAGGGAGGAACTGGCAAGGAGAGCAAGGAAGCCCTCACTGAGAAGGTGACATTTGACCCTTGAAGGTGATGAGAGAGCATGCCATATCTGAAGCAAGAATATTCCAGCCTTGGGGAACAGCAAATGCAAAGACCATGAAGTAAACAGGTGAATGGAATATTCAGGGAACAGCAAGAGGTCAGTGTGGCCAAAGAGCAGAGTGAAGGAGGGAGAGAGCCTGAGGAGATGAGGCCAAAGACACAGCAGGTGCCACATCTTGCAGGGCCTTGTGGGTTTTTGGAAGGACTTTGGCTTTTACCCAGAGTAAGATGAGAAGTCACTGGAGAGTTTTGAGTAGAGGGGTGACATGATCTGGCTCTTGTTTTAACAAGCTAATTCTAGCTGCTCTCTGGGGAACAGACTAAAAGAGCAAGGGTGGAAGCAGGAAGTCCAATTAGGAGAGTATTGAAATAATGGAGATGAGAGGTGTGGAGACTCCTACCGGGGTAATAGCTGAGGAAGTAGAGAGAAAGCACATGTCATGTGCTTTCATAATTCAGAACATTAATTTCATCATGCTGTATTGTAACATTTGGTTTCTCTGGTAATATGCCGTTTTGGTTTTTTTATGAAATAAAGTAATATATATATAAGGTACAAAAATGGCCCCGGCCTATGATAAGCGTTTGACTAGCGCTAGTTACTGCCTATTTTCTATCTTTTCTACTCTAGCTACTTCTGAGAATGGTTTGCTACAGCTAATAATAAAAACTGCGTATCCATATACATAATTGTTAAAATGAAAACAAAGATCAGAAATCATGTGTAGGAGGGGAAGATTGTAATTGGACAATAAATTAGATTATTACTGCAAGTAGGCACTAATTCAACTTCTGTGTTTCCTAATAGGCAAGACAAAAAATGAGATTCCATAATTTATCAGATTTTGTCTGGTAAGAGGAAATATCAATTTTCAGGAGACCCAGACTTGTTCCTAGCACTAAAATCCTATTGATTCCTAATATAAGGAACTCTGATTATTAGTATATAATGTCCTCAACAGCAATTCAGCAGGTAATACAGAGAAAATCTTTGTTATTTCTTTCATTGATTCACAATAGAATTATTAAATAATAACTCAGTAAAGCCATTAAGGAAACAACATGGTGTAGTGAAATGAGCATTAGATAAGTTCTTAGAAAACTGAGTTTGAGTCCCTGTGGTACCTATGTGAAGAACACTTAAACCTTTTGAACCTTACAAAATTGTTGTGAGAAGCAAATGAGAAGATACATTTAAAAACTCATTATAAGTTATAAAACATATATTCTTATATTAGTGAAATCTGAGTGCTGAGTTAATTCAATCCAATTTCAAAAAGTTTTAAACACTCCATGTGAAAGGAAAATGATGCCTTTATTAATTCAATCAACAAATATTTACTGAAGGTCCTCTATGTCACTGTTATAGGTACTGAGTGGAAAAAAAAAGGAAGTCCAGGCCCATTCTAATCAAGCTTTAATTCTAGTAGGGGAAGACAAATACATAAAAACACATTTACTAAAATTAAGTAATAATAAGGGACATTAAAAAAACTAAAGCAGAGTGTAAATGGATAAAAGAGTAAATCTAGAGAAACAAGGAGTTCACGTGTTCCCTGGCTGCCTTTGTCAAATATCACTTTCCATCTGCATTTTTGACTGGAGTCTACTTCATGCATTTATTCATTACTTCAATCAAATTTACAGAGCTACTCCCACATTCTAGAGTCTGGGCAGTCAGTTGAATACCTGCCAGTTTATTATCGTATTGATTCACTCACATCTCTTGACATGTCATCTTGTGACCAGCAGCACACCTAGGTGGGACATCAATGCAGTTGGGGTGAAGAGCAAGGTGAGATGGTGGCCCTCAGCCTTGCCCAAATCACCAAACCCAGTTTTTTCTCCCTCTGCTTTCTTTCTTTTCTTTTTCTTTCTTTCTTTCTTTCTTTTTTTTTTTTTTGAGATGGAGTGTCCCTCTGTGGTCCGGGCTGGAGTGCAGTGGCGCGATCTCGGCTCACTGCAAGCTCCACCTCCCAGGTTCATGCCATTCTCCTGCCTCAGCCTCCCGAGTAGCTGGGACTACAGGCATCCGCCACCTCGCCCGGCTAATTTTTTTTGTATTTTTAGTAGAGATGGGATTTCACGGTGTTAGCCAGGATGGTCTCGATCTCCTGACCTCGTGATCTGCCCGCCTCGGCCTCCCAAAGTGCTGGGATTACAGGCGTGAGCCACTGCTCCCGGCCCCTCCCTCTGCCTTCTTATGCGCATGTATTAGTCTGCTGCAGTTGCCATAACAAAGCACCACAGAGTGGGTAGCTTAAACAGCAGAAGTTTGTGGAGGTTAGAAGTTGAAGATCAAGGTGTCAGCAAGGCTGAGGCCTCTCTCTGTGGCTTGAATATGACTGCCTTCTCACTAACTCTTCACATGGTCTTTCCTCTGTATGTGCACATCCCTGGTGTCTCTGTGCTCTTCTTTATAAGAACACCAGTTACATTAGATTAGGGTCCACTGTAATGGCCTCATTTTAACTTAAACATCACTTTAAAGTCCCTGTCTCCAAATGCACATGTTGAAGTTTTTGGGATTAGGGCTTCAACGTATGAATTTTGGGGGGCATAGTTCAGCCCATAATACCCATTTTCTTGCTCTAGTTGGGCTGTTCTGCCATTATTCCATGAGCATTCCTAGTGTTTTTGAAGCTGGAAAGTCTCTTCCTGTCTCCTTATCAAATTCCCATGCATCCTTCGAGGCCCAACGAGAATGCCATTTCTTCTGAGAAGCTTTGCCTGATCAGCCCAGCAGGCATGATAAGTCCCTCCTTAGCCTTTTTAAAAACATTTATAGCATGAATTAAAGTCCCTCTAATTGTACAGGTGAATGTATATGGTTTGTTTTTATGGTTAGAGGATAGACTTCTGGGGGGAAAGAATTAGATCTTAAATCTCCTTGTATCTTCTCTATATCATTTCCCTAGTACGGGTTGGCCTAATATATATACATTAAATATATGTTATGTTATGAACATGAAATCTAGTAGCTCACTGACATGAAAACTTTCACTGGCAACTAAAGCAAGTATGTAAATAAGAAGATGGCTGTTGTTAAGTATACTTGCTCCAAAATGTGTTTCTTGCGGGTATTTCTTATTATTCACTAAATTCGTACTTTCACTTTCAATCCTTATCTGCTGATAGAAATGTCTTCTCCATCAGAATGTAATTAATATGCTACCTTTGAGGATGTAATTCTTTAGCTCAAAGTGATGTGTTGGGCTATAATTTTCATCATCTGCAATCATAAATTGAGTTTTCTGGAGGTTTTTAAAAAAAATTTAAGTTGACCAACTGTCCAAACTACCTAGGCATGGCACCCAACCTTGAAGCCTTGATATGTAGCTGGTATCCCCTGTTTATTGTTGAAATGGGTGTAGAACTGATGAGGTGAGCTGTGGCTTCACAAACGGGATTTTTATGTGTGTTGTGAAATGCAGTTCTGAAAGAAGGACAGTTTGTACCCTAGTGTTCTTTTTAAAGCAAAAATTACTCTTCTTGGAAAACAATAAGAGGCCCTTGCTGCCATTGCTGTGTATGTGTTTACCTGCCACCTGGTTGCTCTCTAGACTGTTGGTTGGATTGGTAGACGTCTCTCAAAAGCAGGCCAGCATAGTGGTTAACAGCCATGGTTTTGAGCCAGCCTGCCTGGGTTGAAGGCTTAGCTCTGCCCCTTACCAGCTTTATGGCCTTGACTACTCAACCTGTCTGTAAAGTGAGATTAATGAAAACCCCTTACTCATAGGACTGTTTGAGGACTCCAGGAGTTAGTCTATGCAAAGAGCTTAGAAGAGAGGCTAGGAAAACTTAGCTATCCACTCAGTGTTTGATGTTATTATTTTCTGTGCCTTTGTGATAAACTGTCTCACTGATTCCAGCTCATGACTTGTAAAAGACCAGCCCTATCCATTTTATGCCTCCCACCCAACCCCACAAGGTGATCTTGCCTTGCTTAGCAAAGAATTTTTACCAAAATGCTTTTCTCTAAGGCAGTGACCTTTAAATGGAACAAGTGTAACTTTAGGTCAATTTTATTTTCCATTTCTTTCCATCTCCTTGGCTACTATCCTAGCACAAATCACCTTCATCATCAATCTGAACCCCTATCTGGTCCATGGATCCTTTCTGACTTGTGCCCCTAAAATCTATTCTCTATTCAATAGGCAAAGGATCACTTTAAAATGCAAATTTGATTGAGTTACTTCTCTCATGAAAACCTCCAATTTCTTCCCACTACACTTAAGATAAAATCCAAAGGACCTCTCCAAGCTGGCTTGAAGGGCCAATGGGATTCCTTCTGATTCTCAGGCATGCTGAGCAAACTCGAGGTTTTGCCCTTGCTGTCCCTTCTGTTTGAGCATTCTCTGCAGATCTTTACATGGATAGCACCTTGTCATTCACATCTCAGCCCAGAGGCAGTGGAGAGTAATGGACACAAGCACGTCTTTGGGAGTCAAAGTGCCTTAGATCTAAATCTTGGGTTTCACCACCTCACCACTTCTTAGAAAAGTTACTCAGTCCCAGTTTCCTCATCTATAATAAGAATGGTAATAATCCCTACATCATAGGGTTTTTTGAGGTTTAAATACATTAATATTCATTTTAAAAAATAGTGATCAGCATACAGTAAACACCACTTAAGTGTTTGTGTAAGAAATGAAAATGTTATTTCCTCAAATAACCCTTCTCTGACCCATTCCAAGTTACTACCTTCCCCATGACAGTCACTTAACATGCAAGTGCCTTATTTTTATTTTCTACATGGTTCTTTTATTTTCAGAGATCATTTACTTGTTTTTATTTTCTACATGGCTCTTGTCACTTTCAGAGATCACTTACCTATGTATTGATCGGCTTTCTCACTAGACTGAAGGTTCATGGTGACAAAAACCTTATCTGTCTTATTCCTTTAGGACCTGCCATCCCATTTCTCAGAACAATGCTTAACTTCTATTACATTCTCAATACACAGTCATCAAATGAAAGAACCAGAGTTTGAATCCCGACTCTACTAGTTCAGTGGTTTTTATCTAGATACTTGACCTCTGTAGGCCTAAATTTCCCCAGTCACAAAATGGGTAAGAGTATCTACACTTAATGGGAATACTGTATAATATACATGCCAAAATGTTAATGGTGATTATCTTTGGGAGATGGGATTACAGAGGATTTATTTTTTCATTTTTTTCTCATGTATATTACGTTTAAGATAATGAGCATGGATTTATCTTGTAATCAATGCAACTTTAAAATTAAACAATATTTGTGAAGGATTTAATACAGTCCCTGATCCACAATAGGTATTTAATAAACAGCCAATGTTGATACTACTAAACTGTTCAATAAGCCCAAAAGGGCCTTCTTCCTCTGTGGCACCAGTCTGTTGCCTTATACCCCAGTCTGAGGTTTGGGGCTCAGTAACTACCCGACCCCAGCTGGAAAGACAGGTTCCTCCTCTCAGGCCAGCTTCAGAAACCAGAGTGGAGGGAGGAGACTCAGTGGCTATAAGCTGAGGGACTTTCTCTTTTAGACCAGCTCACTCTCACCCTTTGGAGCCCAAGTTTACCTCCTGATTGTGGGTGGATGAGCTTTCCACAGTGCTTAGTATGCATCCCACGCCTGGCAGGCTGCAGAGAATATTAACACGGCAAATTCCATTGTTTATTCCCCCCACACTCCCCCAAAATCATTTTCAGTGTTGAGGAAAGAGATTGTGCCCAGCTGCTGGAATCTAATCAGGAACAGATCTGCACAGTGCTGGAAGATGGGGCTGATACAAAGCTGTGATTCTTCAGCTGGTGAATTTCCAGTGCAAGATGGGGGCTTGCCCACCCTTCTCCAATACGGTGGATGGACCAAATGCTTATTCACTGTGAGTGGGGGGAAGGGAACGGGACATCCCTCACACAGGGCCATTGGCAGCAGCTGTGATGCAGGAGGCAGGGGAACTGGAGTGAGTCCTCATTTTTCATCAGGAATCCTATGGCTTTTGCTCATTAGGTTATCTGTCAGTACAGCCAGCTCCAGTCAAGGCTTCTGGGTCCTAATGACCTACTTTCTATTTGGCCCCCTCAGACTCTGTCTTTGATTCTGTCTTTAAAGATTAGCTTGAAAGAACTTGAAAGCTATTGTTTTTGTTCCCAGCAAGCAAAGGAAAAACATAGCTTCTCAGAGCCAGCTAAAGGTTCTGTGGCTTTCTTAAACATGACAGCTGCATTAACAATGAGAAAAGAGACTCAGGAGCCTGTAATTTGAAGGGCTCCATGACTGCTAGACGGATTTATAGTCTAAAGCTGGTGTTACTGTAAAACTCTGGATGACAGGTGAGCAGCTTTTACCTGGCTTTCTGGGTGCCCTGTCCCTGTGCTAGTGAACCAGGGGTAGATTCCAGGGCAGGCTCAAGGATTCTGCAAGCTGAAGTACTGTTTTAGTCATATAAAATAAGACTTGGAAAAGGCAGAGACTTATCTCACTATAGGTGGCTTTTCATGGAGTCTAGATCCAAGTGTGGAAGATTCTAGGAATAAATTCTAGATTTTCTTCTATAGAAGCCTTGTCCATCCGTCCATCCATCCATCCATCCATTCGTCCATCCATCCATCCATCCACCCACCCACCCAGCCAGCCAGTCAGCCAGCAGAGCAATTTGCAAGTGGCTGTTGCTTGTATAGTATGTTTTATAGAAGGTATCAAATATGAAGATGTAAGCATGCCTACTATTCTATAGGGTATATTGTCTGCATCCAGAGCCTCATTGGCTGTGTGTCCAAGGGTAAGTCACTGTGCATCTGTTGACTCATCTGTAAAAGAGAGCTTAGAATCTTCCTTATATGGTTTTTGTGAGGAGAATATGAAGCAATCAATGTTCAGTGCTTAGCATAATGTTTGGCATGTCCTAGACACTCTATAAATGGTAGTTATTATTATTGTTTCAACAGAAGACACAGAGAAGTTAAAATCCCACTCCCTGACCTTGAGATGCTTGTTATACATGTGCATAATTGGAAGCTTGGCATAGGTCAGGTTATCTTATTGTGGAATAAGTGAGGTTTCCTTGAAATCTTGGCTCTAAACTCCCAGAACAAAAGACGGTTAGTTGTGGTGACTTGGCCGTAAACTAGGTCTGGTACTTTACCTCTGTGTTCCAGTGGGCGCTGACTTTCCATGTATCCTATAATGTTTGTTTTCTGCCACTTCCTACATGATTTTTTTTTCTAAAATCTCTGTTTTCTTCAGACTGAGACAAAATAAAAATGTGTCACCTGAAGCTGAGGCTGAAAAATAGCCCAATCATTTTTGTTCAAAAACAAATTCCCTCGTTGATGGCACTTCTTGGTGAATGATTCCCCTTCACTATGGGGCCTTCTTAGAGCAGAGATAAATGAGCCAATTTGGCTCTCTAGGGCTCATCTTATGTCTAGGCCAAATTAGTGCAGGAAATCCTGAATTATAATTTGTTTGTGTTATCATTAATTCACTTAATCACAAGTTCATCACAAGCCATAGCACTGAAGAGGAATTATTAACTAACCCATTATATTTAATGTGTAGCTCTTTAAAAAAATGGCTAATAATTCATCTGAGGTGCCAATGATAGTGCTGATGATAATAATAGCTAACTTTTATTGAGTACTGTCTCTGAACTCCTTTCATCCTCACATCAACCATGTGAGATGTTGTTATTATCCCCTTTTTCAAGATGAAGAAATTGAGGCACAAAGAAGTTAAGAAAGTTGCCCCGGGTCACACAGTCAGTGTGTGGTAGGATCAGGACAGCTCAGTTGCAGAATTAATGCTCTTAGCTTCCTAATTACACATTTATCAGCTGTTCCCTGAGAAAATCCTAGGTGTCAGGCCCTGTGCCGGGTACAGGGATTTAAGGAACATAATGTAGTTCTCTCCTTTTAAAGGGCTTGAAGTCTGGCTTGGGAGTCAGACGTGTAAACAAATGGAGCTTAGGTTTGAAATTAGGCATTCTGACTCCAGAGAGGGATACTGAATGATGAGTGGGAATTGGCCCATGAGAACAAAGAATGAAGGGAAAGGATATTCTAGAAAAGCAGAAAGGCCAGGTCAGGCAGGGGTGTCTGCAGATTGCTTAGTGTGGGCAGCACTCATCTATACCAGCAGATCAGTACTGGTCTCCTTTCTTCCACAAACTTCTGGCAAGGCCTCCTGTTCCTGTACACTGTAAATCCGCACTGTGACCCACTCAGTGATAACAGGGAAAACCACCCTAAATAGAAATATGAAACCCAATGTTTTGAGTGGGTCCTGTCCTCTGCCCGAGAACTGCAGCAGCCTTGAGTCTCGAGTGCTGTTTGATCCCATTACGTGCTGTTCCCTCTGGAGGGATTTAGGTCTTAATCTGTTTGATTTTTTCTTTTCCCATAAGATTAAAATTCTCTCTCTCTTATTCTTAAAATCTCAGATTGCTCAGAGATATGATCAGTGACTCACAACATTTCAGCTGGGGAAAGGGAGGATGCAGGTCATTGCCCTGGTGGCCATTGCCCTGGTGGCTGTTAGCACCTGCACACTACCTCTCTCTCCCCTCAGAGAAACGTCATTAGGGCAAGTCACCCTCACGGGTTTCCTTCTACTTTGCAGCTTCTCAGGAAACTGGCTTTCCTGCTTCCTTCAATCACTTGGCCAGTTAGGTGGACTGCTCCAAGGAGAATCCCCTTCTTAATCCTGCGAGGAGCAAGTAGAGTATCTCACTCTGTCCAGTATCTCTCCCTCAAAAACAAAAATGCCAGTCCCAAGTATTGGTTTGGCTCAAATCTTGAGGTGAATGGCCAAGGGGAAGAGACTGGGGGTGAAAAATGATCTTTAGAGATCGTTTAGAGCTTGAAATTATCAACATGGAAACTACAGAGCATGGGAATACTTCCTACTCTTTTGCTAAGTCCTGGACCAGGTTAATATCTCTATTATCACTTCATTAAGAAGCTCATCACGTTAGCTGTCCCTTTTGAGATGAATAAGTCTTGCTTTAGTACAGTCTTCTTACTGTAGTCTAGTGCCTTGTGTGAGCATCTCCTAAGAGCTTATGATCAATCTAAACTAACCAAGTCCTCCCATCAGACATTTTCTCCCCACCCTGTCCCTATCCTGTGCTTCCTCACCACCTGGATGGATTTCCAAAGTGCCTTCCTGAGGGTCCTTCTGCCTCTGCCCTCTCTACCTCCAGCACCTCCAGGCTACCCAGTAACAAAGTGCCGCTGGGTTTCTCTTCTTAAAATACTACTACTATTATTATGCGACTCCCCTCTTTGAAAGCACCCAATCGCTCCTCTGTTCTCAGAAACTTTCCCAAACTTCTCCAAATGGCTTTCAAAACTACCACAGTCTGTTTCCAGCTGAATCACTCCCTTGCGTCTGTTCTGGGTTTGAGGACAATAAATTCATCAGTCTTCTCCCTGTCATTCATTCCCTATGGAATCCCTTCTAGCTGAGACAAATAGGACTGATTACTTTAGAGAAATTGAATGAACAGGAGGGAAAACTCAAATAAGACAGCAGGAAGGACACATGGGCGATGCATGTCCTTCAGGGCCTCCCTCCTCACCTTGTCTGTTCAGATTACTCCCAGGTGTGTGTTTTAAATGGAGTTGAAATCCTATCCTGTTTATCCTTGTTGATATTAGCAAAATGTTTGGTGAGCTCTGTATCAAGGACTGACATGTTGGTGCCAACCAAAGAGGCTAAGCGCATTTATCACTGCATCTGGGACGTGCCCCAGCCTAGAAAGGCTGTGCCAACCACTTGTCATTTCCTGGCAGCTCCCTTGTATCCTCACACCCAGTCTGCTCATAATTGAAAACCTCCAGCTTCTGTGACCTTCAAGAGTTGCATGAAAAATGATTGACTGGCCAAGTCCAGCTTCACATGGCAATTGAGTTCTGAGGCTTTGTCAGAGCCAGGTTGTGACAGCTGAGCCAGCAGAAGTCTGGGGAAGAGGTCAAATCACAGAGTCCCGAGGCATTACCGCCCTCCTTACTTTATAGACAGTGGAGTGAGGCTGGAGATGGCAGTGATGGCACCAGCTCAAGAATTCCTATGGAGGAACTTAAGGGTGATGCTTTGATTGGAAAAAGGAGTTAGCAGACTTGTTTTAACGATAAACTTGAGCAGAAAACATTCTTTAAAGTTAGATTACTTATTGGGGTAGCTTGTAGGGGCTGCTGGAAATAATGGGGTGGGGTGTGAGCAAACACCAATGATTTGTACAGATGTGCAAATCATTGGTAGTTATCTTTCAATGCCCTTCCCCTGCTTTGTTCCGTATCCCAGGGATCAGTCCCTGAAAATGACATTTTTCACGCTCCCTTTTCCCCTGGCTTCTAGGTGAAAGAGAGGCAGTGGCAGAAGAGTGGAGATGAAGAGAATTGGGGAAGCCAGGGAGCAGCATCTTAAGAGCATCTCTTCTGTGGCCCCACCCCATGCTGGGCAGTCTTTGCCTTGGTTCCAGCTCCCCTTGTGTGGCATTGCCCAGGGCTAAAGAAACACCACCCTTCCCTCTATCTCTAGTTCTAGAGTTAGGAGCAGCTTCCTGGAGTTGCCAGTCTTGGAGTTGCTTCACCCTCCCATTTGCTTTTTCAGATCTTCTACAACCAGTGATACTGACTCCTCTATAAGTTGTCTCTTTTGAACCTTGTGGCATGGATGCTGTTTTTCACTGATTGGACCTTATCTCTTAAACAGTGCCCTGACACAATAGCTAAGTGGGATCGAACTTGAAGCCAGCCATGCAGTGAAAGTGGGGATTAGAACTGTTGCCCTGACTAGTAGTCAGTATCCTTCCACTGTACCACACCACCTTCTGAAAGATGGGCATGTATGTGGGTTATTAATGGGAGAGTTACTGTTACTCCAGGGTTCCTGTTAAACATCTATCATGTTGTACAGCATAGACTCTTCTTCCCAAACAATGCACAGCCAAAGTGCTTCCTGGGTGTTGGTGAGGAACTGAGAAGAGGGAGAAAAAAAGAGATGTGGCTCAGTTTGGGAGCTCCCAATCAGACAAGGGCCCTGAAATCAAGAGAAAGACAAGAGAGGATGTAGTAACTAGTGTTTCATCCCTGGCTCACATTCCCTCTTCACAGCCCCATCCCATGCTTCTGCCACGCAAGGCTGGTCAGAAAGTACTTAGGAAGTGGAAACTCATTCTAACACCAGCCTCAGAAAAACACTTTCCAAAGAAGGAAGCTCCCCAGCCACACCCTCATGCCTCAACGCAATGATGCCACAACTGCAGCTTTTGTTTTGATTACATAATTATTTGTTGGACTTCTGGTGTGTGCTTTAACAGGGACTTCAAATAACTATAAATCATGGCCCCAACTTTCAAAAGTCCATCCTGGCTGCAGAGATGAGGTACCTCTATCTATGAAAGATTTTAAGAGCCATACAAGGCAAATCACCATCTGGCATCAGGATGAGAGCTTGGAGAGGGCAGACAACAGGAAGAACTTACACTGGTGGAACTCCAACTAAATGCTTTAGAAGCACTGTGCACTAATGTGTATACACACTCTATGTATATTATCCCATATAATGACCCCCCCAGTCCTAGGGGTTATATATCATGATTCTCATTTAGAAAACAGACTCCAAAAGTTGAGGTATTCCAAAGTCACATAACTGGCAGGTGGGAGCTTGAGAATTGCCAAACTCATGCTTTCCCCACCACTTCACTCTGTCCCTACTATAGCCAGTGACAGAGACTGGACTCAGTTCTGGACACCCGGGGAGTCAACCAGTGAGGATGCTGGAATGGGGATGGAACCCCAGGCAAGCAATGTCTGAGGAAGATTGTCTGGCAGGGGTCTGCACCGTGGGTCAGAGGAGGGACAGAGACAGGAGACCAGTCAGGGGACTGTGACAGCGACCCAGTGGGATGCTCTGAGAATGGAAAGGAAGAGGTACGTATGAGAGACAATTTGAAGTGAGGGTCACCGGGCAGGCCTGTGTGGCCAACTGGATACAGAAGGTAAAAGAGAAGGATTGAGAGAATTAATTAGCCCTTGATGATTCATAATTTGAACCTGACTATAATTTTGAAAAAACAAAAACAAAAACAAAAAGCTATGCTCCCAATTTAGAACTAAATGTCAAACACATTCCCCCTGCCTTTCCTCTAGATTAAAAAAAAAATTTGTGGAAATTAATTAAAAAGCTGAGATTCCTACTTGTTGGTTTTATGATCTGGATGGTTTGTCAGTCTGTTGACAATTCCACAAACCAGGAAAGCTGTTTGGGTTGTTGTAGGTTCTGAAGGATAAAAAGTGGGTGATTAATTCAGGTTTAGGAAAATGTAGTGCACCACAAAAAAGTTCCGGAAAACAGACTGTTGGGGAAATTGAACGGGGGGTGGGGAAGCCAGAGAATTCCCGGGCTGAGGGAGAGGTGGCTGCAGAAAGGACCTATTGGGCTGAAGTGTGGTGCCCATCAGGGAAGAATTAAGTCTTTTGAAGACTGGGGCTGAGTAAATCAGCTAATCCTTGGGGAACAAATATATGAGAATAGCAATAAACAACCATATAAACATAGACTCATTGCTTAAGCTGTAGCCAAGACAAATTGGTTAAGCTACAGACCTGTAATTTGCCTACTAGAATGTGTGTTATGACCTGAGGTTTCCTTTCATTGTCGGGTGTTCTTTGTTCTGAAGAGGAGAAACAGTAAAAAAAAATTCACCAAAGACCCAAGACGGAAGACTGTGGGCCCAGATCCTAATGTAAAAGAAGCCTGCCTCAGCTTAATTTTCTGGACAGCAAGAGCTATGAAAGTGAACTGGGTGAATATTGGTGTTTTCAGGTTGAGGTTTCAATGAATTAGGGCAATCAGAAGGAAGAGTTTAATCTTGGGGTCTAGCATGAGACCATTCAATTCAAACTTTCATTTCACAGTTAGGAAACTGAGACCCAGAGAGGCACAGTGCTTCAGGTTGATGCTAATAGACTGATTTTGGAAGGCAGCTGAGCTGGAAGACACAGATCTGGGGGCCATCAGCCAAGGGCTGAGAATGATGTGAATTAAGAAGGTGGGAAGAGAATTGATGGCTAAGACCTGAGTCTTGAGGGAAACCCATGGCCAGGAGCAGAGGAGTTAAGATTCATTCAGAAATGCTCCTACAGACATGGGAGAACAAGGATTGTTCAGTATAATGGAGGCAAAGGAGAGGGTTTTGAGGAACAAAAGACTAGCCAACAGTAGCAATTGCGTCAAGGTGATCAAGGAATAAGATGTAAACAATTGTTGGATTTATGATATGATCTTTCAAAGTGCAGTTTCAGTAAAGTGATAAGAATGGAAGGACAATCAAATGGCACGTGGTGTGTGTGTGTGTGTGTGTAGATTGTGGTGTGTGTATGTGGGGATGTATGTGTGGAGAGTGTGGCATGAGCTGCATGTGTGTGTTATGACCTGAGGTTAGGATGAGGTGTGTGTGGAGAGTGAGATGTGTGTGTGTAGGGTATGAGGTGTGTAAGCTGTGTGTGTGTGTGTGTGATGTGTGTGTAGGGTGTGGTGTGGTATACGTGTATGTGTACATGGTATGGGGGGTGCAGGGTGTGTGTGTGTGTAAGATGTGTGTGTGGAGAGTGAGATGTGTGTGTAGAGTGCGATGTGTATGGGGTGTGTGTAGGGTGTGGTGTATGTGTGGGGTGTGTGTGTATATTCTGACTGAATGCTGAGCACTGGTGCCTGAGCTCTCCTTCCCTGCCTGGGAGGTGGTGTGTCTGAGGTGAGGGGAAGGCTGACGCCGCTGATGGGTCCTGTGAGGCAGAGGTTGAGGAGGGAGCCAGAGATGAGAACCAACAACATGCTCCAGGAAAAGGGACAGGCCCAGGAGCAAGGGGACACCAGACTGGAACAGATAGACTCATGCAGTTGTTTCTTGCTGCCCTGTTTGCATATGGCCTTTGCCATGTCTGACAAATGCAGAATTCTGGTGGAACCACAGTGCGTGGGAGTTCCAGGAGACTGAAGGTGGTGCAAGGTTAAGTGTGTTACATATGTAATTGAGTAATCAGAGGTGCTGACAGCCCGACGGGCCGTGCCTTCCATTTGAACCAGAGCTTGCTTTGCATAGAAAGAAAGCAATGGTTTTCTAAGAAACGTGGACAAGTGAGGAACCCTATCATATCTTTCTTACTCATTAATTCCCTGTATTAACCAGCCACTTAACGCTGAAAATGATGTCACAGAAGGAAAGGGAAAGACAGGACAACCCATAGTTCCTTTTCCTTTCAGCCCTTCCTTACTCATCAGTAAGCTGAAGGTCAAGAGTATTGATGGAACATGCACATTATCAAGAAGTAAAATTAAAACAGTTGAGTTAGTTTTGTGCAGTGTTCCCGCTGCTCTGGTAAGAACAAAATATATATGCAAGTAAGAGCTAGGAAATATGAACTGTGTAATTTCAATGATTCCACTTATGAGTCAAAGGCACTTATTTTCATTTACAACTAACACTATGCAACATAAAGAATAGTAAAATTCATACTAATAATTAAATTTAAAATATTTCTTTACTTAAAATGACATTAAATATCAAATTAAAAACATCGTGACTAGTTAAAAAAAAAAAAGAAAAATTATGGAAGAAAAAAGTTTTATGCTTTGGTGACCCTTCATGGCCCTATTTCCCTCTCTGGTTTTTGAACAAGGAGCTCGATGTTTTCGTTTTGCGCTGGGCTCTGCAAATTATATTACTGGCCCTAGGTGGGATGGTTGTTTATATTTGTATGACCAGGGTCAAAAAATAGTCTTGGAACCACAGGAGCGGGAAGATTCACCAATAAATTGATGAACACAAGTCTTCATTGTCACCCACACACACTCACCGGCCCCTCAACATTGGTAACAATGGCCGTGGGCGGAATTAAGAAAATAACTCCCAGAAAACTATGGTTTTTCTGCTGATAACTCTTCAACATCACACCACACCCAATATCTCTGCTTTTGTTAACAAACCATGAACTGCTTCAAGTTGTCATACCCTTTCTCACTGTCTTTCTTCTGACTGGAATGTTCTTCCTATCAGATGCCTATCAAATCCTGGTGATAGCAGGCTGGTGGGAACATGGACCTTCCAAAAGGCCCTCACCACAGCAGATCGCTGCTGGCGTCCGAGCTACTTCCTGCTTGTCCTGCTATGTCCTTCATCGGTGACCACGCTCTTGGAGTGCTTGCCTCTGGCTCCTGTTTTCCACCCCTTTGTGAGCCTGGTAACTCCTAGTTTCCAGTCTTAGTGGGCCCACTGCTCTGCTCCCACCTCCTGTGATAGGGCTGGGAGACCCGCCACCCCCACTTGACTCTTGGACCCCATCCAGGCTGTGGTACGTGCCAGTATCATCTTCCCGAAGGATGCTGCCCCTCCCTGAGGTTCATGATATAGCTCTTCTCCCATATTCACACCCCCGTCTTGAAGTCTAGACCACGTGGGGTTTCCAGAAAGCCTTCCCCAAACCACTAATAGAAGCCCTACTGTACTCACACCTTCCTTAAGAGATACTTCACAAATCCAGTTTTGTGTGGTGCAAAGGGATGAAATCAGAAATAACATAGGTTTAAATCTTGGTTTACTAACTGTGATTTTTGGGTCTGTCAATAGACCGCTCTATGCCTCAGTTTCCCCGTCTACAAAAACAGGATTGTGATACTTACCTCATAGGATCGTTGTGAGGATTATGAGAAATAGCACAGGCAAAGCCCCTAGGTGCTGCCTGGCATGTCCCAGCGCTCAATAAAAGCTCACCTGACACTTTTCTCCCCCTGCCGGGGTGGAGCACCATGCCTTATTCATGCCTTTATTCCTTGCAGCACCTAGAGCAACATCTTGTGGCTGGCAGGTGATCAAGGCCTGTGGATTGAATTAAATTAAAACTTTCCTTGTGTTACACTGTTCTCTCCATGTCCCCAGTTGTAACCTCCTCTTAAAAGTATCATTGCTCAGCTGGGCGTGGTGGCTCAAGCCTGTAATCCCAGCACTTTGGGAGGCTGAGGTGTGTGGATCACGAGGTCAGGAGATTGAGACCATCCTGGCTAACGTGGTGAAACCCCATCTCTACTAAAAATCAAAAAAAAAAAAAAAAAAAAAAAAAAAAAAAAAAGCTGGGCATGGTGGCGGGTGCCTCTAGTCCCAGCTACTCAGGAGGCTGAGGCAGGAGAATGACATGAACCCGGGAGGTGGAGCTTGCAGTGAGCTGAGATCCTGCCTCTGCACTCCAGCCTGGGTGACAGAGAGAGACTCCATCTCAAAAAAACAGTATCATTGCTCAGCTTATGTTTATCAGTTCTACTTCATGTTACTGCAGATTGTGACCCCCAAATGAAGTCACTTTTGCTGTTTCTTCTTATTAGAAATAATGCATGCTCAATATATAAATAAAAATACAAGCAAAAAGAGTATTAAAAAGTCTGATAATCCTACCCACGCAGACATAGCTAGTATTAACATCTCTCCATTAGCTTTTCAATGCAATGCAGCTATTATATCTATGTGTGTGCATGTATGCATGTATGTATAATATTTTGCTGGGGGAGGAGGGTGGAAATAGCATATTAAGAGAGGAATGTGGGCTTTAGAATAGAAAAAATTCAGCAAGCCTGTGCTCTGTGACTGTGAAAATAACCACTGGTGTCTGGTGTCTTCTTAGATTCAGTAGGGTAGGAGTCTTGCTGGAACGGCTTTGTAAGTTTCTAGTGCCATAATCTTTCTTTCATCCAAACAGGAAAAAATGAGTCTTTACCTATTTTTTATGTAGTGATAATTGTCATTTTTTTATGTAGTGATAATTGTCATTCATCAGCATACTGCACACTCTTTATTTGGGTGTTTACTAAGGATCTATTTCATGCCAGACACTGGAGTTGGCAGTAAAGACAAGGATACAGGTCCTTCCCTCAGTGAGTTTTCAGTCTGGTTGGGGACACACGTGAGAAATAGCACAGGCAAAGCCCCCAGGTGCTGCCTCTCATGTCCCAGCACTCAATAAACCCTCCCCCCAACACTTTTCTCCCTCTGCTGTGGTTGGGCACCATGCCTTATTCAAGCGTTTATTCCTTGCAGCACCTAGAGCAACATCCTGTGGCTGGCAGTAAATAGGTGGGCAGGATTATCAGACTTTTTAATACTCTTTTTGGTTGTCTTTTTATTTTTATATTTAGCATGCATTATTTTTAATAAGAAGAAACAGCAAAAGTGACTTCATTTGGGGGTAAGTAAAATAAATAGGTTACCACAGTGCCATGTGATAAATGTTAGGAAGTGGGACCTACAGGGTGCTGAGGAGCATTCAAGGTGGGGAGACCAAACCTAACTGTGAAGAAATCCCAGAAAAGGTGATATCTATGCTGAGTCTTCCAGGGCAGGTCATAGTTTGTCAGGCCATGAAAATAAGGGGGTAGCAAAAAAAAAATTCCTTGAAAAGGGAAGAACATGTGCAATGACTCGGAGGCAAAAGTCTGTGTGGGGACTGCAGGTGTAGAGTGGGTAGAGCATGGAGCTGGAGGGGTGAAGTGCAGAGAGATAAGAGTGAGAAAGGCCTTGGATACCACACTTATGAGTTTAAACTTTATCCTGATGGTTAAGGGGAGCCACTGAATTCTTTGAAAAAGGGGGTGTCATTATTTGTGGGGTTGAATGTAAACAGCTGGGTAAATGGGTCTATAATTCTGGAGACAGATTTAAGCTGGAGATGCAGACTTGGGAGTTATTCATATACAGATGGGAGATGAAGTTTGAGGTGTAAATCAAATCCCTAAAGAAGTCTATACTGAGAAGAGTGGCTGGAAACACTGACATTTAATGAGAAACAGAGGAAGTTGCCTGAGAAGGATTAGCCAGAGAGGTAGGAAAATAACCTAGAGATAGCAATATTTGGATACCAAGGAAAGAGAATTGTTTAGATACAGGAGGAAAGAATTACCAGCTGGGGAAAAAAGGGTTAAGTTAGATAATAACTAAAATGATATTACTGGAATTTGACAACAGGGTCATTAGTGGTCCTAGTGAGAACAGTTTCAGGGGAGTGACGGGGTGGAAGCCAGATTGTAGTGGGTTGAAGAGTGGGGGTGGAAGGAGGAAATGAAGGTAACAAATATAGACAACATTTTATGAGGTTTCACTTCAAAGGGGAGAAAAGAAATAGTGCGTTAGCTAAAGTAAGACCTGTGATTGCAGGAAGACTTCATTATTTTAAGATTTAGAAAAGCTGTTCAAGCAGATTGAAATACTGATGGGACGAAAGAGAAAGTGAAAGAGAGGAGAGAGAGAGAGAGAGAAGATAATTCTTCCAAAATGCTTTCATATTTATTCATTTATTTAGCATTACACAGTTAACTTAGGAGGCTATTAATCTTTTTTCCATTTTCAGGCAGAAAAACTAAATGAAACCCAAAACAATGAAGTGAATTTTCTAAGATTATATGTCAGGAAAATGACAGCGATAAGCTTAAACTCAGGGGTTCCAACAGACAGTCAAGATTCAGGAAGAAAAATGCATTTCCATCTGTAAAATCCCTGGAGCCCAGAACATATCCAAGGTACTATGATTATCATGCCCCCAACTCCCCCACCCTCGATTGGGAGGGTGAGCCAGTCTTGTAGCTCTTATCAGACTGTATTGAGCTGAAGCTTTAATGAGCAGCAGCAATCTGTTATTTTCCTCTTGTTTGCCTTGCAAGTTGCTCTTTTAATTCACATCAAGAGAGGGAGAAGGAGATGAATATTAAAAGCGCACATCAAGGGACTGAGCCTGCCAGGGAGACAGGGAGCTCCTCAGTATGCAGGGACAGAAGCAGGAGTTTGACATGAGACAGGAACCATTGCCCTGGAGTCTGCTCTGGTTTCTGACAAGCCTGCCCTTGGGAAATGTTGCTCACTAGAGTGCTCTGGTGTTGGGAAGGGGGTGTTTCTGGAATTGTCTGCACTGTGGGCTTGGCTGACTCTAGAATGACAATAGAAAGAAAGAAACTGTATTTCTGAGACCTTGAGAGAATAATTTGTTATGTGGTAGAAATCCAAGTGGTTGGGGGGAAGACTTTCTCTAATGGGACATCTCATTTAAAAAGAGCAATAAGTCCCACTGGTCTGAGTACCAACATTTTCTTTAGTCTCTATTCAGTAGTGAGTCTCTGACTCTCCAAGTTAATTTCCTAAAGTGGTGAAAATCCAGAGCAAAGGCCAGCAAACATTTGGGAACTGTTTGCTTCAGCTGGTCCAGATGACCCCATAAGGGACTTATCTTCTCTGTAAACTGAGAACTTGGAAGAATAAGAGCTTGATAAGGGTGCATAGGAGGTTTATATTATCCCCAAGTACTGCAAAAAAATGCTCACCATCAGAATCACACAGAGGTTTGTACTTGCTAATTCAGCCAAAGTCAGTTCTTGGGAAGACCTCAGGGTTACTGGCTGATTGTAATGGTGTAATGGGTAAAGGCTAAGATTGGTTGATTGGTTGTTAAGGGTGATAATTTTGTACCAAGCCCAAAATTATACAGGGCTGGCATCTTCAAGGTCTTGCACTGTGCATGATTTGGTAAATGCTTAATAAATCTTTGTTAAATGAGTGAATAAATAATCTTGGTTCCTTATTCCTTTATTCAAGTGATGTATGCCAATTCAATTCAACAAATATTTATTGAGCACCTACTAGATAAGAACCTAGTAAGCCCTAGGGAGGCAAGTGTCATCCTAGTTGTAGCAGATATTGTCAGTGCCTGTGTAACCACCCAATGGGTTTACCTTGCCTGCTGCCTAGACAGAGCCTGTTTATCAAGACAGGGGAATTGCAATAGAGAGAGTGATTCATGCAGAGCTGGCTGTACGGGAGACTGGACTTTTATTATTACTCAAATCAGTCTCCCTGAGCATTCAGGGATCAGAATTTTTAAGGATAACGTGGTGGGTGGGGGGCAGCCAATGAGTCAGAAGTGCTGATTGGTCAGGTCAGAGATGAAATCTTAGGAAGTCAAAACTGTCTTCTTGTGCTGAGTCAGTTCCTGGATCGGGACCACAAGATCAGATGAGCCAATTTATTGATCTGGGTAGTGCCAGCTGAGCCATAAAGTGCAGGGTCTCTAGCACTCAATCATAATTTCTAATCTTTTGGTTAATTCATTAGTCCTGCAAAGGCAATATAGTCCCCAGGCAAGAAGGGGATTTGGATGGTGGTGGTGGCTCACATCTGTAATCCCAGCACTTTGGGAGGCTGAGGCAGGCAGATCATGTGAGGTCAGGAGCTTGAGACCGGCCTGGCCAACATAGTGAAACCCCATCTCTACTAAAAATACAAAAAGTAGCCAGGCATAGTGGCACACACCTGTAGTCCCAGCTACTTGGGAGGCTGAGTCAGGACAATCGCTTGAATCTGGGAGGCAGAGGTTTCAGTGAGTTGAGATTGCGCCACTGCATTCCAGCCTGGGTGACAGAGTGAGGCTCTGTCTCACCAAAGAAAAAAGAGAAGGAAGTTTGCTTTGCGAAAGTCCTGTTACCCTCTTTGTTTTAACTATAACCTTTCCTCCTATAGTTAGTTCAGCCGACACCCAGGAATGAACAAGAACAGCTTGGAGGTTAGAAGCAAGATGGAGTTGGTTAGGTCAGATCTCTGTCACTGTCTTAGTTACAATTTTGCAATGGCGGTTTCACCTGTGTCCATATTCCCTTGACACTCATGATATAAGCTGCTGGCTACTCACTGAAAGTGACAGAGACAGGAGGCAGAGAAATTCTAGACAGAAAAGAATGGGGTCCCTGGTGAATCCTCACCCTTAAGCCTAGAATTGTAGCCCAAGGTGAAAACATGCATTCCTGTTTTCCTGCTTGAATGTTGCCTTTTCCAAAACCACCTATGGCCCATCCTGCCCCCCATCCTGTACCCATAAAAACCCCAGCCTCCACTGGAAGAGAGCAGAGAAGGGGAGAAGAGGAGAAGCCGCTGGATGTTGGAGACTGCAGTTTGATGTCAGAGGGAAACAGCTTGACTTTGGAGGGATGGCTTGACTGCGGGACTTTGGAGGAGTCCAGCTGCAGATGGCCAGACTTCAGGGGAAGAATACCATCCCACTCCATCCCCTTTCCCATTCTCCCTCCCACTGAGAGCCACTTCCATTAGTGATGAAATCCCCTGCATTTACTATCCTTCAATTGGTTTGTGTGACCTGATTTTTCCCAGATGCCAGACAAGAGCTCAGGGTACAGAAAGCTGCCACACTGACCCTCTGCCCTTGTGAAAAGGTGGAGGGTCCACTGAGCTGTTAAACATTTAATCTGTCCATGGACAGGAAAGCTAAAAGAGCACTGTAACACACACCTTCTGGGGCTTCAGGGGTTGCAAACATCTCCTAGACATGACCGTGGGGCCTCATGGAGTTTTGCTTCTGCCAGCACCCAAAAGCACTTGCTTTGGCTCCTGTACCAGCTCACCTGGATGCTCCCCATCCTGTGAGAGGTTGAGAGCTGTGGGCTAAGTGAGGCACCCCTGCCAGGGGGTCCATAAAGAGGTCAAAGAAAATTTCCTGTTTCAGAAGCCTCTGTGGCTCTCTTGGTCTTGTGGATTTCTTTGGAGGCAGGAGCATGCTCAGCCTGTGCACAGTTCAGGTTTGAAGTGCAGGGAGTTGATGCTCCTGGGAGAAGTCTTCAACTAATGACAGATGGGAGTTAGGGGTATTTATCCCCTGACTCCCTTACCCCTCCACTGGAACAACTCTGAGGCTATTTTGCACAGTCTCCCAGAGGATCCCAGTGGAATTGAGCCCCAGTTTCCCATAGCAAACCTATGTTGACTTCCTGTCCTCCATTCCTCATTCCCATATTGGTGCTTCCTGAGATCTCCTTCCAAATAAACTACTTGTAGTCAAATCTTTGTTTTAGGGTCTGCTTTCAGGAAAGCCTAGCTTAAAAGACACAGTCTATAGTAAGTATAATTAAACAGGATCCGCAAGGATGGGAGGAAATTTCTACCATTGAGCAGCTGGCAGCAGAGGTGGGAGGAGGGAGGTGAATGGTTGGTAAGCCTTTATGATTACAGTTGAATACCTGCCTAAAAAGGGCTACTTAGAAGACAAGACTGCTGGCAGTAATACTGTAGTGGGTTGATAAGTGTTCTTCAACATATATGATTGCTCTGAATCTCAGAATGTAACCTTATTTGGAAATAGGGTATTTGCACATGTAATTAGTTAAAGTGAAGTCATATTGGATTACATTAGGCCCTAAATTCAATGTCTGGTGGCTTTATAAGAAGAGTTGAACACACAGAGTTTCACACAGTGAAGAAAGCCATGTGATAACAGAGTCAGAGACTGGAGTGATGCAGCTACAAGCAGAGGAGTGCTAAAGATTGCTGGGAGCCACCAGAAACTAGGAAGAAGCTAGGAAGGATTCTTCCCTGGAGTCCTTAAAGGGAGCATGGCCCTGCTAACACCTTGACCTTAGATTTCTAGCCTCCAGAATTGTGAGAGAATAAATTCTTGTTGTTTTAAGCCATCCAGTTTCTGGTACTTTGTTACAGCAGCTTTAGGAAACCAATACAGATATAAAAACAAGAAAAGAAATGTGGGAAATATATAGTGCTATATAAATACAAAGTGGTGTTTTTTTCTTTCCTACCATTATATTTATTTCAATTCCCTACTTCTCTAGGCTACCTGTAGAGTTCGTTAATTAGATGAAAGCTCCAAAAGAAATCTAGCAGGCTCTGTTTCTTCTTTCTTTTTGTCTCACGTTGGGCTGCCCTGCAGACCTGAGTCTGCAGAGGCCAGCTCCATGCTTCCTGAGATAGATGCCTGTTCTGAGCTTCGGGATGAGGAGGGTGGGGGTGGGCACTGCAGTCAGTGTGGAAGCACTGAAAAATGTCAGCGTGATGCTCTCTCAGTGGGTAGGGAGAATGTGCTGTTGCCTAATGAGCTTTGAAAAATACAGTTGGATCTTTATCTACACGGGTTCTGCATCTGTGGATTCAACTAGCCATGGGTCAGAAATTTTTTTTTTTTTTAATTGCATCTGAACATGTACAGACTGTTTTCCTTGTCATTATTGTCTAAACAATACAGCATAATGACTATTCACATGTAATTTACATTGTGTTAGTTATTATAAGTAATCTAGAGATGACTTAGAGTAAACGGGTGGATGAGCATCAATAATATGAAAATACTATATGATTGTATATCAAATACTTAAAATCTGAGAATTTTGGCGTCCTATGGAGGGGTTTGGGGTCCTGGAAACAATGCCCCATGGATACCTAGAGACGACTGTATTTATAAGGTAGCTTTAAAGCTAGTTATTAGAAAATTGGGTAAGAAGCACAAAGAAAGAGAGAATATGCTAGGTTAAGAGAGCAGTGATGATTAGGAATGGGGATGGAGACTGCTTGAGTTCTCCAATCTTACCCCAGAGCCACCTCACTATTTCCTCTCTTTATAGCCTTTGATGAGGTAATGGAGGTGCCTACTCTGATTTTAGGCATCTGGATCTACCTTCCTTTGGTCTCAGGTCAAATACATCCTATCACCATAGGGTATGATTCAATGAGGGAACACTTCCTGTCTTTAAATACTTTCCCCACTTGCAAACTTAATCTGTTTTTAATAGTTGACCAATTTGCATGGAAAAACCAAAACCAAAACAAAACACCAAGGAGTTCATATGCAAGTGACCTGAGGCCAATAATATATTAGCTGAAATTCTGACTTAAGTGTCAACAATTGTCACTGAAGCAAGTTTTGAGGAGGAAGAGGAAAGAGAGCAGGCAAAGTCTCAAACTACTCTGACTCTTCTCAGTAACAGGTTTGAGCACCATACTCCCTAGAGGTTAAGCACTCCAGACCAGCTACCCCTGTCTTTCTGTCATCAAACTTCTCTTCCATAGCAACTCTTCCTTCATACAGTTGTCTTCTATGCCCCCTGCCAGGAAAGTTCTCTTACGTTTTGCATAGAACTGAATGCATAGACAGCACCTCTATTTAGCTGGAGACAGAAGCCATCTTTAGAAGATCCTTTTTACTGAAAAGTTTATGTGAGTTCATTTGTGATGGTCTGGATTTGGAACTATGACCCCAAGCCATGGCCCAAAGAGGAGACTCTTCTTGCTTCCTTAAGGCTTTCAAAGCGACAGCAGAATTGGTAGCTGGGAAAGCACTGAATCTTTGCATAGTGCCCCAGAGTGCATGTCACACCTGCCCCAGATTTCCAGTAAACCTACTGATGCCCTCTCATCTAGAGTCTCATCTAGAGCAGGCATACTATCTCAGATAATAATAACAAGCAATCATTGTTGACATATTATCTCAACTGATCCTCAAGGCATTCTACAAAGTAGATAACCCATTTTACAGATGAGGAAGTAGAAGCTTACAGAGGTTAATGTTCTTAAGGTCACATAATTCATATGTAGCACAACCAGGATTTGAATCCACACCTCTTTACATGGCTCTACTTTATGAAGTTCTTCCAGTTCTTTCCCCCGTCATTCTCTAGACACCTCCTTCCCCTTTTCTCTTTCCAGCCTGATGAATAAATGCAGAGCAAGAGCCATCATTGCTTCATCTTCCCAGGATCTTGGAATCACTTGCATAAGTCAAAGAGAAAGGCAAGATAGGGAGAGAGAGTTAATTTTGCTTCAGTCTCTTTTCTAACCCCAAATTGTTCTTTCCAAGTATTTTATCGAGCCGCTGGGCTACCTCCTAGAGTGAGACCCTTCATGGCATCTCTCTGGCCTCTCTGGCAGCTTCTACTTCCATGCCCAGGACAGTCTCTCTTTGAAAGGTAATGGAGATAAAGCTTCAAAATAATTCTTCTGTAGATCTTTATATAAACATGTGTGTGGGCTTTTAACAGGAGAGTTATGACTTCCAGCAAGAGTTTGACCTCCTTTCTTTCCTTTTCCTCCCAAGGTAGATACATCCCAGATACCAGACAAGTAGTTAGCTCATCTTTGGCTCATGAACCCCACTGGGATGTTATGTTTATAAACATCATCTCTACCCTTAAAATCCTGATTCTGTCCCCACCCCCCTCCCCCCCCCTTTTTTTTTGGCCTGGCTGTTGCCTTTTGAAAGCATCACTATTGGGCAAGGATGGGGAGGTAGAGAGGAGAAAGACTAGGTTACTGGCGCCTGATTCTCTGGGACTGGTCTGGCCACGCTCAGAGGCACAGGAAGAATCAGGGACACTGGGAGAAATAAGGGCTCAAGCTAAAGAGCTGACAGCTGGGCTTGTGGCTGATACAGCAGTAGCCCTGAGGGATGCCCCTATGGGAAGCCACTATCCTGTAGGGAAAGGGTCAGTCAGTTCTAAAATCAAAGCTAGATTTGTAGACTGGAGCTGTGGGAGCCAGAGCCCTCTATGCCTGTGAGGCTGCCTGGAGCTCCGTGATGTAAGTCAGAGTGGTAATGCCCTGCCAAGCCTTTTCAGGGCAGGATTGGCTCAGGGTCAAAGTTACCTCCCACCCCTCTCTCTGCCAGTTCTCCTCATCCATTTCCATGACTACGGAAAAGGGTAGAAATACACAGTCACTTGATCATCCTTCATCTTGCCACCCCAGGTCATATCCAAAAGGAGCAGAGGAAGATACTGAGGGGGTGGGCAGTGCCAAGCAATTGGCTTTAGGCTGCTGAAAACACTGGCTCTGGGGGAGTGATGCTCTAGTCCCCTGCACAGCTAAAGTCAGTCCCTAGTCCATCCTCCATCTTCCCTTTCCCATGAACAATGTTTTGATGCTCTTCGTAGGTTCCACATTTCTGTGCTGTGACCTAGGGTTCCCTGCACAGGACCCTGCAGCCCTCCTTCCAGCTGTCCTTAGCACCTTGTTTTCCTTAGTCAAGTCCTGCTCCCAGGTAATGTTTGTTTGCAGCTGAGGGCTGCAGAGATGGTGAGATGACCTCTTCTCTGGTGGGAAGGAAAGAGAACGGCAGTTATTGGCCAGGCAAAATGATGGCTTGTCCTCTGGCTTAACAAAGGGCAAGTGGCTGGGGTGGCAATGGGAGATCAGGAACCATTTTCAGAGGGTGTGGGGCATGTGTGGCCATGTGTCCCAGGGTATTTTGACAAGCAGGGTATTATTGGTGCTGGTGGCTGCAGAACTGTTAGCACTTAAAGTAGGAAGTTGCTGGGTACTGTCTCCAGGAGAAGGAGATGAAGTCTCTTGTAAACATCCTGGAGGACTTCTTGAGGGCTAGGCAGACATTGTTGCTGATGACGGTGATGATAATGATAAAAAAATCTTCCTTCCAGGGGCCTACTGTATGTATACCTACTGTGTACTTTAAAATATTTCTTCATTGGACCATTAGCAACTTGAAATCAGGATGTGGTCTCCATCTCTGTGTCCTCAGTGCCTAATCCTAAGAAGGTGGTCAGTAAATCCCACTTCTCCAGTCGCCAAGCTTCTGCTCTGAGACTGACAGTGCTGGGTGCCAGGAGTTCAGGCATAAATGGAACCCCATTCTCTGCCCTCAAGAGGCCCAGAGTACCAGGGGAACACAAACATGAGAACAAAAACAAACAGTGCAGCTGAGAGATTGTAATGCAAACGAAGCACAGTGGGGCCCCAACTCTGTCCTGAACTGAGGAGGGACTTTGGAGAGGGGACACTGCAGAGCTGGGTCTCAAAGGATGTTCATTGGCTTCAGCGGAGGATGACAGGCAGGGAGCAGTGGTCTAGGCTGGGTATGGAAAGCTGACTCTGTTTGCACGGCTACCCTTGCCTTTTCTGGCTTTGGTCAGGAAAGCTCCTGTGTGGCCAGAACAGTTCTTAAGTAGCGGTGTGAGAAGAAAAGCAGGAAAGACAGGAGGGCCTCTTGCTAGATTCAAAACTTAAAGGAAAGCAGAGATAAAAGAAAAGTCTTCAAATCTGATTCCTCCATTCCACAGTCCTGTTGGCTTGGGTGTGCCCTGTCTCTGCCCCCATACTCCACAATGGTTTGTGCCTATTTCTTCCACCTGCTTCTGAGAGGGAATAAAGAGGAGTCACTTATCGCTTTCTGTCCACCCACTCCATTCCTTGTAGCTGTAGGGCACTGAGAGTCCTGGACTACTACATTCACAGCAGCCACAGGCAATCCTGCTGCAGCCATACTGGGAAGCCTGGAGGTACACTGAACCTATGTGTGAGGGGTGCACATGTGCGCTGGCCTCTCTGCTTCCCTACAGCTTCAGAGCCTCATTCCCCATACTCTGTCCTCCCTAAAGCTCTTCCTGAACTTTTCTACCTTACTCATTCATTTTTTCCCCACACACACCCCCAATATCCTTCCAAGCCCCTTTTAAACTTGTTTTCCCATCCTCTTATGATGCACCAGGATATAATTTTAATAAACATGGGCTTTGGGGCAGGCTGTGTGATTTGGGACAAGTTACTCACTTAGCAGAAGCTCAGCATCCTCAACATTTTTACTGTTGGGGTTTCTTTGAGGATAAATAATAGGCATCAACAAATGCTTGCTCTTAGCAATACTCACTTCCAACCACTTCCTGCTCCTCAAACCTTCCTTGTTTCCCATGCCTTAGCCAACCCACGAGTTAAGCTGGGAAGAGAGAGAGTGAGGGCCCTGGTATAAACAGATTCAACTATTTTGTTCTTTGGGAAGACTAAATGCTGGGAAAGCATTGGAGAAAAGTATAGAATTCCCAGGACAGAAGAAGTCTGACCCTCCTCATTCTCATCCTTGTTCTGACATGCATCTTTACTCAATTCTTACAGCAATCCTACAAGGTGGATGCTATTCTTGCCATTTTCCAGAGGGTAAAGGAGAGAGTAATTAACATCCCCAGAATCAGACAAAGAATAAGTGCAAAGTCAGCTCTTTACCTCAGGTGGTTTTTGTTATCTATAAATCAGGGATTATTAGAGCTAAAAGAGAAGAGGTGCAGGCCCATTCTATCCTTGCCCCGCTGCCCTGCAGTCCTCACTATGCTTGGCTTTCCACTGGAATCTCAGCATCCGGTCAGGCTCACGCCAGGCTCCTGGACTCCACCTGAGGGTCTTAACAGGGATGGGTAGAGGATGTAGAGGAGAAAGGAGGACCTGTGAGAATAGTTACTGCAACAATACAAGATTTAAAAATTAATCAAAAGTAGGCAGAAGGCCAACGATATGGCAGACAGCTGGCCAAAATGCTTACACAGGAGCATTTGCTGCAGGTGGTTAGCAGGATGCACACAGATGAGGACACATAAAAGCTGACCAGGAGTGCAATTTTCTAGAGTTAGGATAATTGGTCAGAGGCCAGAGAAGAGCAGAAATGGTCAAATTAAAGGAAGTGCCCTGCTCCCAACCCACAAAATGACTAGCAGATGCCAGAGATGTGGAGTCATGAGGAGGTCCTGGCTAAGAGGCCATTCATTTCTCTAATATCTGAAAGAGCAGGATAATTTTGCCACTTCATGATAAACCCTCCCTGGAGTTCTGCATATGTCTCTCTGATGCCTTTAAAGGGCATCCAGGTTCCTGGGAAGAGACTCGTGCTGTTTCTTACATTCCCCCTGGCTGGGCCAGCACTGGGAAATTCCACAGGGGAGAAGAGAGGATACAGAACAAGATAGTCTGGTTTTGAAGACCTGCTTCAGAATGAGAAATGGAGATAGAGGTTGTGCCTTGTTGACAACTGCCTGAAAATACATCCAACCAGGTTTCTCTGTCTTCTAGGGGTGGTGGGAACATTGGGAAACTGGTGCCAGATGGTGAAGTGAGGGGTTCTTTGGGGCCTGCCAAGCCAGCAGGGGAATTACCCTAGGCCCAGTGAGGGTGCATTGCCAGGGCAGGAGGCAACATCATTGTCAGGAACAGCACCTCATGCCCAGGCAGGCATTGGGGCACATCTGAACTGAAAGGCAAAGCTAGGCCAGAAGTGGATATCTGAGAAGTGCAGAGGCAAATAGTGAGGGGGTTGGGGATGTGCTCATGGGGTCTGGTTAGCTGGGGCTGTGTCCAGGAATGGGAATATGGGTCACAGGCAAAGTCTGAGGAACTTAGGAAATTGCCTTTTAACTGACCACACAAGTCCTAATTTTTTCAGTATGATATGATTGTTTTGGAGGAAGAAAACCTGCCTTTGATAGAGGCTTCTAAGAGTTCCCTGAGCAGGACAAAGAAAGTTCACCCATGAGGGGTCCCTGACAGCATGGCCACCCAAGTGGGCGCTGCTTAGAGAAGCTTGGCCAGGGGATCCTGGGACACAGCCCCCAGCAGAGCCTCCCTCCCATCTCCTGCAGGTGAGGCCTTGTCTTTACCTCTGCTCTGCAGTTTCCCCACAGGGCCAGGTGCCAGTGGGCAGAAAGGAGCCAAGTGGAAGAGAGAACGCAGTGGGCCTCTTTGACCTCAAGCATGTTTCTACCTCTTGATGCTGAGTCCTGCATGGAACTGACTCCAAACCCAAATCCTTTATCTCTAAGCATGCTGTTGGAAGCTTGTTTGTGCTCTCTTAGGGTTGGGCCCTCCTCATCCTGCCCAGAGGGCACCTAGCAGCCTCTGAAGGGTGACATAAAGCCTCTTTCTAAGGCAAGTTTTCTTCCCAGAGCACAATTGTAACCAGATTGGGAAAAAGCAGAAGCTGTGAGGTCAGTTAAGGGATGAAGGGTTGCAGGGTGGGGGTGGGGTGGTGGGGGAATTGGGACAGGTTCTTCATTGTCCGAGTCCTTTTGGTTTTTGAGGATCTTAATCATTCTTAAAGGTCAGCTCAATTCTGCAGCCTTTGGAGCCTTTGGTCCGTTCCCACCACCCAATTTTTATTGATGCATATGTTTCCTTCTCTTCTGGCTTCAGGGTGCTGTTAGACCTCTAAACTCTCAGAACATCATTTTCAGGCCTGTCACCACCTAAGGATGACATGGAAACAGAGCAATGGCCTAGCCTAATGACTGCTAGAGCAGTGCTATTGCTTTCCTTTTCCTTTTCTTTTTTCTTTTTTTTTCTTTTTTTTTTTTTTTTTTGAGACGGAGATGGAGTCTCGCTCTGTCACCCAGGCTGGAGTGCAGATCTCTGCTCACTGCAAGCTCCGCCTCCCAGGTTCACGCCATTCTCCTGCCTCAGCCTCCTGAGTAGCTGGAACTACAGGCACCCACCACCTTGCCTGGCTAATTTTTTTTTATTTTTAATAGAGATGGGGTTTCACCGTGTTAGCCAGGATGGTCTTGATCTTCTGACCTCGTGATCCACCTGTCTCGGCCTCCCAAAGTGCTGGGATTACAGGCGTGAGCCACCGTGCCTGGCAGTGCTATTGCTTTTCAAACTTCCAGTGTGTAGGAATTCCTTAGGGATCTGAGTGGGAACTGAGACTCTGCATTTTTAATGAGTTCCTAGCCAGAAGTTGGCAAAAAAAAAAATTTTTCTGTAAAGAGCCAAGTAGCAAATATTTTCAGCTTTGTAGGTCATACGGTCCCTATTGCAACTACTGAACTCTGTTACGCTAGGGCAAAAGCAGTCCTCGACAATTCATAAACCAATGGATGTGGCTGTGTTCCAGTGAAACTTTACTGACAAAAATGGGCAGTGGCTGTGGCAGGCTGGATTTGGTTCTGAACTCATTCTAGGTGATGTGGACATTGTTGGCTCATGGTCCTCACTTTGAATAGTGATGCATGGGAAGATTCAGCCAGCTGAAGACTATTAGACTTTTGTGGAGAGGACCCCAGAAGAGCCATTTCCCTGCAGAGGGTACTACAGGCATCCACAGAAGCATGGGACCCTCTGGGTTAGAGGGACCTAGTTACACTTATTTTTATCACAAAAGGCCTGGGGGAGACTCAATGAAGATGGAAATTTTGACCTATAAATTTTTCAGTGGCATTTATATTTTTTCTTCAGTCCAGGAAAGTTCTTCCTTGAGGCTGATTTATGTTAAATGACCCAAAGGAACCTAACCTGCTTTCATTAATTTTTTTTCTTGGCTCTCTCCCAGTATTGTGAGGAACGGGAAGAATGAAAGATTACAGTCTGTGTGGGGATTTAGAACCCTGATTATGACCGTCCCCTAAACCCAGACACCTGCATACACTTCCAGAAGGCTTCCACATAGCCCTGTCCCAGGCCTGCTTGTCCTAAATAGATCATCGTGGAGAGGAATTAATCCATGACTTCTTGTTCTTTTCCAGGAGGAAGTTCATTCAACTCAGAAAAATGGGGCATTAGTGCTGTTATTTAATGTCATTTATCAATTCAGCATTATGATTAAGAGTTCAGATTTTAAAGACAGTCAAACCTAAGTTTCCCTAACTTTCACTGTGCCACTTTGTTAGCTGTGTGGGCAACTTATGTAGACCATTTATTTTCTCTGACTGAGAGTGGAACAGTGGTTACCAGAGACTGAGGAGGGGACAAAAGAGGGGTATATAGGGAAAGACTGATCAACAGGTACAAAGTCACAATTAGGTAGGAGTAATAAGTTAAGTTCCGAGGTTCTAGTGCACAGTAGGGTGACGATGATTAACAGTGAGAAATGATATATTACAAATAGAAGACGGACTTTTGAATATCCTCACCAGAAGGAAATGATAAATATGTAATTTATCATGCTAAATACCCTAATTTGATCATCATACAACATACATATATGTATAATATAAAAACATCAAATTATACTCCATAAATATGTACAATTACAATGTGTCAATTAAAATTTTTTAGGTAAATTAAAAAAATAAATTTAAAACTCTTTTTTTGACTAAAAATGTAGCACACATTAGAATGAAAATATTTAAAAATTATAAAAATATTTAACATAAAAGTTAAAAAGTTCTCTACCTAAAATTTCTGTTCTCATCCCAGGATAGCCACTGTTGATGACTTGATATATATATTCTTCCAGTATTTTAAACAATGAATATTGTGAAACAAAAAACATTTTTCTCAAGTGGTCATATGCTGTCTATTATTACTATTACTATTATTACCGAACTTGCTTTTTCCTAATACTATATCCTATATATCTTTCTGTGTCAGTACATGAAGATATTTTTTCTTTTTAACTGGCATAAGGGATAATACTGTGCCATAATTTAATCAGTTTAAGACATTTGTTTAGCCCCATTAAGTCCCAGTTCCCTCACAGTTTCAATAAGAATAATTATAGTACCTACTTCATAGGGTTGTTGTGAGGATTAAATAAGTTTTTTTTTTTAGATGGAGTTTCGCTCTTGTTGCCCAGGCTGGAGTGCAATGGTGCGATCTCAGCTCACCGCAACCTCCACCTCCCAGGTTCAAGCGATTCTCCTGCCTCAGCCTTCCCAAGTAGCTGGGTTATAGGCATGTGCCACCAAGCCTGGCTAATTTTGTATTTTTAGTAGAGATGGGGTTTCTCCATGTGGGTCAGGCTGGTCTCAAACTCCCGACCTCAGGTGATCCACCCACCTCGGCCTCCCAAAGTGCTGGGATTACAGGTGTGAGCCACTGCGCCCAGCTGGATTAAATAAGTTTTTAATTGAAAAGGATTGAATATAGTGCCCACCATATTTAAAACAGTCCATAATATATCATTTATGTCTTGTATCTGTATCCAAAGGGCTTAAGAGTCACACATCCTACCAACTCATGGAATTAAGTATACAAACGAAACACAAACACAGAAGGAATGGATGAGCCCTAAATGCTTATATCACTGCAAAGTGGCCTAGCATCTTAAGTTTCCAGATGTGAACACTATTCATTGCATCTGGCCAATGGACAAGATATAGTTGAAAGGTAAATATCACTTTGGCCTGAATCTTGACTGCATTTCTCACTTACGCATTGCAGACATAGCCAAAGGTGTGATAGGGCTGGCTGCTTGCTTTGTACTGTGCTCAATTCATTGACATAACAAACTGGGAGTTTATAAAAAATAATTTTGATGTAGTGGCACAATGCAATGAAAAGTGCATCTGGCTTGGAATCAAAGACATAGGCTCGAAGTTGGGCTCTGCTGCCCACAGGTCCGTGACCAAATAGTCTCCCTACACCTCAGTTTTCTGATCAGTAAAGTAGGACCAAAAATGACTCTACCTCCCAGACTTTCTATGAATATTAAGATAATAAAAGCACCTAAAAAAGTTCTTATTGAGATCAATGAATTGAGTACATGAATTAATCATGCTACATAATTGATCAAGTGTACTCAAACAGGAAGAGAAGATAACTGTGCAGAAGAAAAGTCAGACTAGACAAGTGAGAGTTAACATAATCTCAGACCGTGTTCACAGAAACTTGTTGATATGATGTGGCTGTTCTGTAACCGCCAAATGGGTTCACCTTGCCCGCTGCCTAGACAGAACCAATTTATCAAGACAGGGGAATTGCAATGAAGAAAGAGTAATTCACACAGAACTGGCTATGTGGGAGATGTGAATTTTATTATTACTCAAATCAGTCTCCCCGAGCATTCGGGGATCAGAGTTTTTAAAGGTAATTTGGCGGGCAGGGGCTTGGGAATTGGGGAGTGCTGATTGGTCAGGTTGGAGATGGAATCATGGGGAGGTTGAAGTGAGGTTTTCTTGGTGTCTTCTGTTCCTGGGTGGGTTGGCAGAACTGGTTGAGCAGATTACCAGTCTGGGTGGTGTCAGCTGATCCATCGAGTGCAGGGTCTGCAAAATATCTCAACCCTGATCTTAGGTTTCACAATAGTGGTGTTACTCCCAAGAGCAATTTGGGGAGGTTCAGACTGTTGGAGCCAGAGGCTGCACAACCTGTAAACTGTGATTTCTAATCTTGTAGCTAATTTGCTAGTCCTGCAAAGGCAGACTGGTCCTGAGGCAAGAAGGCGGCCTTTTCAGGAAAGGGCTCTTATCAGTTTTGTTTATGAGTCAAGCTGTGAACTGAATCCATCCCCAAAGTTAGTTCGGCCTATACCCAGGAATGAGCAAGGATGACATAACGGTTAGAAGATACAGTCTGTTAGGTCTGATTTCTTTCACTGTCATAATTTCCTCAGTTATAATTTTGTAAATGTGGTTTCAGTTCCACTCTATGATGCACAGGTCATGTTTCAGGTCTCATGTGCTGGGCTGAGCAGAGGAAACTGAGTAGAGAACATATAGGACATGTGGCCACCCTCCTGCCCTTGAAATACCTGAAGGCCTTCTGTGTAACCCAACACTATTTCCACCTGAGTCTTTGGGGGAAAATTTTGGAGAATTTGATTCAGTATTTGGAGAACCTTTTGACAGTACTGATTATAGAAAGAATAGGCCTCGACAAGTTTCCTGGTATGGGAGTGTATGAGCAGAGCCTGGCTACAGGCCTTGGATGTCCTGAGGGAGATAAACAAGCCAGGGATAGGGGCTGGGACAGATGGTCTCTGAGGAACCCTGAGATTTTGATATTCAGGAACACTATGGATGGTTACAAGAGAAAGAAGCAAATGCATGTTTACTAACAATGACACAAATGCATAGGTGGAAAGAACTTTGGAATCATTCTTTAGCCAATTACTAAAGGTATTTTGGTCATTTCTATACTAATACAAGGAAGTGGGGAATTGACATTTGTTATAGGTTGAATTGTGTTCCTCCACAAAAGATATCCAGTACCTTCCTCAGATTGTGATCTTATTTGTTAATGGGATCTTAACAGAGGCAATCAAGTTAAAAGGAGGTTATGGTGGTGGATCCTAGTCCACCATGAGTGGTATTTTATGAAAATGAGAAATTCAGACAGAGAGAGACATGCACAGAAGCAAGGGGATGTGAAGACAAAGGGAGCATGCCCTGTGCAGACTGAGGAGAACCAGAGTGATGTATTTACAAGCCAAGGAATGCCTGAGGCTACCAGAAGCTAAGAGACAAGCCTGATACAGATCTTTCCCTAGCAACTTCAAAGAGAGCATGGCTCTGTCAACACATTGATTTCAGACTTCTAGCCTCCAGAACTATGAGACAATAGATTTATGTTGTTCTAAGGCACCCAGTTTGTGGTACTTTCTTATGGTAGCCCTAGGAGATTAACACATCGTAGTAATATGTAAGCATTCTTGTACTGAGTGTTGTAGCAAACAGAAAAAATACGTATATATGGTATGTGAATAGAAAAAAAGGATCAACCAACCCCTGCCATTGTGGAACTGGGAAACGTTTTGTGGAGGATAAGACAATTTGCAATAATGTGCAAACCTGACCGTGATAAAGTGACAAAATATATAGAGAAGTAAGCATATGCATGATGAAAAGATAAAACCAGAACAAAAGCAAACATATTAAGCATTTTTCCTCTTGAGGACAGTTGAGGCTTCTTTAGCCTTTAATTGGTATATTGCTACAATAATGCATTTCTCTTTAGAGGATAGATATGGCTTAAAATAAGAGAAAGGAGGTCATAATAATTGATGTCAAAACTCTCTGATAGGTGATGCAATTGGTGGGAGAAAAAGGAGTTCTGCTTGATTCTGCTCAGGTTTCAGGACAGAAGCAGCATGTGGGTTGAGTTTCTACCTCACCTACTTTGTTTTCAAATTCACGTGCCTTCTGGGCAGCACCAAAATAGCTCTGCTGAAGTTCAAGCTCCTTTCACACCTCCCACCATCAGGGAAGGTGCTGGAGTTCTGTGCTGTGTGTGGTAATGGTGTAGGAATAAGATGAGGGTGAGGAGTTTCTTGGAAGAAGCAAAGAGAATCATCTCTTTCCCCTCCTCCCAGTTGATCCCAAGGCTTATTCTTCTCTTATACAGTTATAATTCTTGAATCCTAGTGTTGAATGATGCCCTGGCAATCTAGGTAAACACACTCATTTTGCAAAGAGAAGATAGGCCTATTAGAAGTGAGGATGGAGTTTCAATGATTGTGGGCTGGGACTCAGGAATAGGTGAGTTTTTCCAATCATCTTTCCTTCTGACAGTGTGCAGGGAGAAACACCCAAGAAATAGTAGCCATGTAGGACTCAAAGTGTCACAAGATGGTTAGAGTCAGTGTGGGTCTTTCTTGTAAATCTGAACTTGAGAATGTGACTTTTGCCTCAAATGAGCCTCCAATATCTTCTTAAACTGTGAATCTAAACCTTAGGATAGCTCTACCCTCTGGCCAGTTCTTTAAAGAAAGAAATGTCAGAAGGTGGAGAGAGAGATAGAGAGAGAGAGAAAGAGAAAGAGAGAGAGAACATCTGACCTGCCTAAGGTGCCAGATCTGGCTGCAACCTTAGGCAGGTGCATGAAGGAAAGGCAAGCAAAAGGGGAGCAGAACATGGGGTTTTGCCTTTAAACACACAGTGTCTCTGCCCATGGGAAAATGCATTCTATTTGATGCATTAGGATAACAGCTTTCCCTCCTTTTGGAGAGAAGCAACGGGTATAGGTGAGCAGAGAGGAAGACAGAAAGGTGGTTGTGGGGAAAGAGAGCCAACTGTTCTCCTCCTTGCCATGAGGATAAAAGAAGTGGGTTGTCCATATCTGTCTTGCTGATTAGTTGCTGATTTGGGCCCAGTGCTGAAATGTTTTTATTCCAGTGGCGATTAACTCACCCTAGTATAATTCAACTCAACAGTTACTTATTGAGCACTCACTCTGGGCAAGGCACTGTTCTAGAATCAGGAAATGAGTGAGAGGTCTCTGTCATGAAGGAGCGTATGATTTGCTGTCAAACCCTATAGGAGAAATGCAGCAATAGTAGGAAGTGCAGCAAAGTCTTCAGCCCTGGCTGTCCATTAGAATCACCTTGGGAAGCTTCAGCGAAATACTGATCTCACCACCACAGGTGCAGATTTAACTAGTATGAGATGAGATCCAGGCATTAGTGTCTTTATAATTTCCTCATGAAATTCTGATGGGCAGCCAGGATTAAGAATCACTGTGTTATGGAGCAGAGAGGAGCAAACAGTAAGTATCAAAGGAGGGGAGTGAGGAAAATTTAAGGCTGTTTTCAATGAGTTTTGAAGAATGGTTTGGATTCCCACATGTGGAGCTTGGGATGGGGAAGTCTTCCACAGTTGGGAAGAACCACATGAGTAGGACATGAAGGTGAGAAAGCATGGGGAATGAACAAAGAATAGCTGATCTGGTTTGTATGGTTCCCAGAGCACCTATGGAGTAATGGGGAATAGGCAGGAAAGTGGAGTGGAGACTGCATTGTCCAGGGTGCACAGCAAGCATTGGTAGAGACAGAAACAGAATACAAGTTTCCTGACTCCTGGACCATACCAGGAAGCAGAGTCAATAATCAGAACAGCAGTTACAGGTCACAATGAAGAAGCTAAGTTAGAGACTCTTCTTCATCTGGTTAAATCCCAGTGACCCAGGGCAGATATAAGCTGGGATCCAGAGAAAACTTTTCAGTTTTATTGGTTTGAAGAGAACGAAGTTATCTGATCCTTTGGGAACACAGGGATTAGGAAATGGTTTGACCATCAAGATGATGGCAAATGACCATCTTAAATATAATGGAAATCAGAAATTAATTTACTTTTTCTAAGTCACGTAGGTAGAATTTTTGCCTGATTTCAAAGTCAGTGTTTTTCCCACTTAATTTAAATTATCCTTTGTCTGGTGCCTCCATTCTGGGTGTACGCTGTACTCCATACAGTCTCTGCTTAGCTCTGTATTTTACAACCATCTTGTTTTATACTTATGTAATTATGACTCTATCTTATTAGACTGTGAGTTCCTTGAAGGTAGGGCCACATCTGATTCAAATAAGATCAAAATTATATGGGGTCGATACCAGCCTGGCCAACATGGTGAAACCCCGTCTCTGCTAAAAAATAAAAATAATTAAAAAAATTAGCCGGGAGTGGTGGTGCATGCCTGTAGTCCCAGCTACTCAGGAGCCTGAGGCAGGAGAATTGCTTGAGAATTGCCCTCTCTCATCTTTCTCTGCTGATTTAATTAATCCTTGCCTAGTCAGGCCAGTGTAAACCATAATCCAAGTATCTAATCTATCCCCTGGCCTCAGGGATGAATTGAGTTCTACAGTATTGATAGGATTCATCTGGATTGACTCCTGTAAGTGTGATTTGTAAAGTGGAAGAGAAAGTAATAAACCATGACATGGAGAGGCAATTTTTGATGCAGAGAAATGGGTTTTAAACAGTAGGCATACAGCCAGGCAACTGGGCTGTACATGAACAAGAATGTCAGTCCCAACATGGGCAATGGCCACTAAGCACATGGTTCCTGCGTCTCAGGATCCAGGTCAGTAGGACCGCACAATGTCAGCGTGAGACACACTGCTTAAGGTACATGACTATTCATCATAATGAGGAACAAACACCAGCAAAATAAACTTTAGGTTAAACTCACCGATGCAATCTTAAATTCAGTCCCCAAGCCATGGTCAACTTCTAAAACCAGAGAAGCCGTTGCTGCGTGTCTCTGTCCTTGGTGCTGAAACAAAGCCCATCGCGTTGGCCCTTGCCCTTGAAGCGCCTGTTTTCCCGAGATGTTGTCGTGGTTGGGGGAGTGGTGGGATATAGCCCTCCACCCCACTTTTATGGGGCAGGGGGTGGTGGTGTTCAATACTAAAATGTCCCAGATGTATGCCTGGTTGACATGGATGTCTGAGATTGGCATGGGAAGACAGCTGAAACTCAGCTCTCCATCCTCCTTTATGCTGCTGACACTGCATATACATATCTGAAGAATGGTTCTTATCACATAGTATTGGGACTGTCAATATCAGGCCTGACTTCAAAGCTATGCTCTGTTCTCTCTTCCTTGCATCTTGCAGCTGCCTTGCTGTTTTGACCGTGATTTACATTTTAAGGAATTAGGTTGACATGTTTATGGATCTTTCCTAACACATAATACATTTATTCATCTTATCTCAATACCTAGTACAATATTGGCACATGGTGGATACTTAATACTTTTTTGTAAATAAAAATAAGAAGTTAACACTTGATTATCTTCTGAAATGATCTGGAGAGAGAAAAAAAAAACATTGACTGGGTAGAATTTCATTTTTCTCTACACTGTCTTCTCAGCAAGAAATGACATGATTTTACAACGGCAAGTAGCATCAAAGTTTTATTAAATGCTCAACGAATCACTGTCCTATCATCAGATTGGGATGGCCGGTGAGGTGAAAAGCCAATGCTCAAGAAAATTAGCCAAATGGCCTGAGATAATAATGTTAATATTTCACATGTGTGTTTTTCTTTAAACTCTTCTGAAGTGTCATCATATACAACTCAATTTGATTACCACAACATACATATGAGGTAGGTGAATTAAGAAGTAGAATCTCAACTATATGAGAAAATCTAAGGTTCAGAGACATTAGTATCTTGGCCAAGAAAAACATGTAAGTTATAACTGGTCTTGAAAAGAAAATCAAGGTCTCTTGATCTCTGACCCAGAGCTCATTTCATTGCTCTATAGAGGTCAATGTAAAATTAAGACAAAGGCCTCAGAATCTTAGCTGCTCCACTTAGCAATGCTCATGGAATCTTTGGGTTTTTGAGACACTTTCAGGGCAATGTCTTGATATAAATCATTTCCTCCCAGTTATATAAGTGCTCTTCTTTTCATGGGTATGAACAGAAACAGCCAAATTATCTGTATGTGCCTTTATTCTATTTGGTGATCTTAATTTACTCCAGATAAGTCTTTCCCCCTGCCTTAAATTTATTGATACTCCAGATAACTCTTGCCCCTGCCTTAAATAATTTCTTTTAAAATTTTATTTATTTGCCTTGGTCATTCTTAAATTCAGGCAAATTGCTATGGACTCTTTCAACACTGGCCAAAAATTAAACAGATCTAATCTGTATGGAATGCCTAAAACACATTTATGCATTCAATTCTTAATGACTTTTTTTACCTTCTTAGTTATTTGCTTTCCTGTGGGAAAGCTATAAAGGGACCCCAAAATGATGAAATCCTAGAGGGACTTACAGTATTGTTGGGAGACATGCTATAAAGCTGTGAAGTGCTTAGTCATAATAATAGTTTAAGACAAAAGTACAAGAGCTATCGCAAGGCAGCACTTGATTGATTGCCAAATAAGTGGTGCAGGCAAGAATTCCATGGTTTTGAGATATATATATTGATTTCAGGAGACTGAATTGGACTGGGTACAGTCCAATACCAAGGGGTAAATAGGTATAAGGAAGGCACTAACAAAAATTTCCACCAAAATATAATGAGGGCAATCCCCTTGACAGACAGGCTTTGAGGAAAAGAAGAAGAAAGATGGAAAGATGCTAGTTTATCCTGAATCTTGGGAAGTAAAAAGAAAAATTTTACAATTATGAGGCAGAAGTAAACTATAGTTATAGTCTCTTGAACACTAAGTAGGAAAAAATTAGAGATACCATTTATTTATTTAAAAAATTTTTATTGAGCCTAGTTTATTTTCTTCTCCAGGGCCAGGAATACAATGGTGGCCCTCACAGCTGTGGCTCCTGCTCTCTTGGCTCTTACCAACGGGCAGTGTGAATCCATAAGTTGCTATGGAAACACAGAGGAAACTTCTAGTTCAACTGCCTTGAGGGCTAGTAAAGTCTTTCTAGAGGAAGTGACATTTTAGTTGAGACCTAAAGTTCAGGCAGGAAATAGCTAATTAAGGGAGATTGGGAGTATCAAAAAGATTGTTCCAAGCAAAGAAAACAGCATGCATGATGGCACAAAAGTGAAAGAGCGTTTGGTCTATTTTGCAAAAGAAAAGCTTGGTTTGCTACAGCCTAGTGTTTGAAGCAGGAAGCTGTAAGAGTTAAGGCTGGACAAATAAGCAGGGACCAAATTGTGCAGGACTTTGGGCTTTCAGCATAAAACTAGGACCTGGAGAAGAGAGGAGGAAATAAGTTCTTGAAGGGTTTTTTTCCAGAAAATGGCATAAGATTTGCACCTATGGAAGGTTTCTTTGGGTGCTATGTGGTGTGTAGATTGGAAGGGGCAAATAGCTTAATTAGAAAGCTGTGACAATTATTTGGGCAGGAAATGATGGTGCTGAATTACAGCAGTAGCCGTGGAAATGGAGGGAAGAGGGTGAGTTTAACAGATATTTAGGAGTCAGACTCTGTAAGATTGATCTTGGCTTAGATGTGGAGGATAAGAGAGAGGGAAGAGTGGAGGATGCTTCTTCACGGACCCTCTAAGTGGCTTATTTGGCTGAGTGATCCATAGATGAATGCACACTCTTCCACCCCAAGTTCCCATTGCTGCTCTCATCTCTATGTGCCATATCTCATTTCTCTCATGGGATCTTACCTAAATCCCAGCAAAACTCAGATTGGGGGTGAAAGGTGGCAGAGGGGAAGAAAAACTAGATTTCAGATGATCACTTCATTGAATTTGCTTTTATTTTTCCAAAGGACAAGTTTATCCCCCTGCCTTTGGTCTGCTCCACAGAATAAATTCCCTTTTCTGGTTTTGTGGGCTGCTCAGAGAGACAGAACAGTGCTACTCGGAGAAATAAACAAACAATTCTCTGCTTTGTGGCTGGCAAGGAGGACCTGACCTTCACTACTCAATAGCAAAGAAAATGTAATCTCTCCTCCCTCCTAAAGGCCTCCAGGTTCCTTTTCCTAGCAGACTGGAAGGAGGAGCCAAAGGAAGCCTAGAACTGGCTCTGGGCAGGGAACCCCCACCCCTACACCTACTTAGCTGAAAATCTGTCAGAGGTAAAATAAACATTACAGCAGAACTGTCATCTGCTAATCGAGATGTGTAGGTGAGAGGGGACCCTGGGGAGGCCAAAGGGAGGTGTCTGACAGACGGCTCAGCTTCCAGTGGACAGAGAGGGCACCTGGACCACAGCACAGGAGCCAGGAAAATCATGCAGGTAATTAAGCTCAGGCTCCTGGTATGGAAGGGCAGGAGGGAAGCTTTGAGAGGCACCTTTTTAAACAGCACCTTTAACCTGCTCTCATTTTAGAAAAAGCCTGAATCGTTTCTCTAACTGTTCCCTTTCTGCATTAGAATCCAGAAAGATGTAGCTTTAAGTCTGCAGTGGAAATGGCAATGCTGCTGGAGACATCAATTTTGTGTGTTTCTGAGACTAACATCCGTTCCAAGTAAGCTTTCCCCACATGCTTGGGTGAGGTGTGACAGAAGTGTGACAGAGGCCCTTGTTTCCACCAGCTTTTCAAAACATTCCTGAGAAGTTTGATCTTGCTTGGCAGGAGGTTTTTGCCAGCTGTGCTGGTAAAATAACGAGGAGTCCCCATTTGTGAGCTGTTTTTTCATCCTGGTGACACTTTTCAAAGCACTGCATCATTAGCCAGGCTGGAAATGGTTTTCAAACATTGCTTTGCTCAAGTAGGCAGTGCAGGGTCAGAGACAGTGCAGAGTCAGAGAGGCTGTAGGTGGCCAGACGACGGTGCTTGGGGGCTTTGTGCCTTGTGTGAAGCCTCAGAACAATCCTCCTTGTGGCTGCACTGTTCTCAGAATTGGCAAGGGATGGAGCAAAGGCCCTCAGTGTCTCCTGGGTAATTTTGTAATGTGTCCTAAGAAAGATGGGGCAAGAAAAGAAGGTTATGACATGCAAGTGGGGTTGGAGAAATAATAGCAAAGATTATTCTGTCTTCCATCTGTGTAGGGTGGTGTGGGCTGGGAAATTTTATGAAGTTTGATCTATGACCTCCAACTTCACCTTCTGTGTCATATCAGAAACTATCAGCTACTGAACCCAGACCTGTGAATGGGGAAACCCACGGAGTGGATAGAGGAAGTCAATATCCTCTGGTTATAGAGATTTCCAAACCCAAATGTTGATATTCTCAAACTTTGGTCTATATCCCAATCATCTAGATTTTTTTTTTTAAGTAAATTTTCAGAGTTGGCTTTAGAGTCTCTGAATCTGATTCTCCAGGTTGAGAACAGGCCACATGCATTTTTAATGAGCCCTTCGAGGGCATGAAATGCACATGGAAGTTTGAGAATCATTGTATTGAAGGTGCTGTATTTATCTTTATTCTTTTTTTTTTTTTTTTTTTCATTTGTTCTTGAAAATTCTGCTTTCCTCAGGCATTAGAGGGGCCCAGGGACATCCAATTGAGCGTGGGTGTGTACCACAGCAAAGGTATTTGAGAACTCCAGTGGAGGAGTCCTGGGGACTTAGGTTCAAAACAAAGGCCACCTCAGGCAAGGCAGCCAGGTCTCTGCTGGAGATGCAGAGGGGGTTGTCAGGCCATCTCAGACAGCTGGGAGTGCAGGCTCTGATTCAGAAATGTCAGAGCTGCTGAGGAAGCCTCTCTGGAGAGCTGCCTGCTCCCAAAGAATGAGATAATAATTGCATTGAAAATTATGGAGAAGCAAAAGACTTGTAGAACACATTGGAAATTTTAATCACTTTCTCAGAATGGCTTTGATTCTCTTTAGCCCTTCCTAGGTGTGTCCTAAGCCTCCCTCATTCTAGCTGACAGGTAATTAGTGCTCTGGCTTTGGAGAAAGATGCAGGCTTCTCAGATCCAGTAAGATAATGCACATGAAGACACTGCAAAGACTGTAAGGACCACAGCGGAAGGGCTAGCTCCGAATCCCCACATGGTTCATATGCTGGGGACAGCATGCCGTGTCATCTCATACCATTGCTCTTGCTGTCCTTCTGCTGTCCAGAATGCCCTCTCTGCTTTCTTCCTCTGTGATTTCCCCCTCATTTCTCAAGGCTGAGCTCAAATGAAACTGCTCTAGAGTCATTTCATTTTCCCTGGCAGAACTAAGCATTCTGTGCCCACTGCTACTAAGGCCACTTGAAAAAGGCTGCATAATCTCTGGTATGTTGTAGGCCTGATAAATATTCTCACGTAGTTGCCTGCTAAATATTCTCTTCCTTCCGCTCACCATTTCTTGATTTGCATGTCTGTCTCCTCTTCAGCATAAGAAATGAGCTTATTCTTCTTGGTATTCTCAATGAATACATAAAGCCAACTAGTAGGTGCTCAATAAATGGCTGTTGAATGAAAACAGTAAGTATCAGTGAGAAAAGGTGACCTGAAAGAGGTGAGGTGAAAAGAAATGACTTACTTTGCTACACAGAGCCCTCCTGGAATGCTATATTGATCTAACGTTTAAGAACAGTATGGAAGGAGATTTTCTTTTCTCCTTCTTTTTTTTTTCAGTTTCTTTTTTTTAATTTAATTTTTTTTATTATACTTTAAGTTCTAGGGTACATGTACACAACATGCAGGTTTGTTACATATGTATACATGTGCCATGTTGGTGTGCTGCACCCATTAACTCATCATTTACATTAGATATTTCTCGTAATGCTATCTCCCCGCTTCTCCCCACCCCATGACAGGCCCCCGTGTGTTATATTTCCCACCCTGTGTCCAAGTGTTCTCATTGTTCAATTCCCACCTATGAGTGAGAACATGCGGTGTTTGGTTTTCTGTACTTGCGATAGTTTGCTCAGAATGATGATTTCCAGCTTCATCCTAATTCCAATGCATAAGCCACTAAAAAATACCCTGGCCAACATACCTAAATTCTAATGTCATACTGTCCTGGTGGTAAATGATGATGCTTCATGCTGTACTCATTTATAGTTCAAAATAGTTCATGAAGCGGCCTCTTCATGCCTCAGTTTTTCCATCTGCACTGTGGGACAGAGCAAATCGTGACTGTCATGAGTAATCCTGCCTTCTCTCTTCTGATATCTTCGGAAGAAGGCAGATGTCACTGGGGGTGGGTGTGTGTAGCTCAGAAAAACAGAGCCATTTGTCACATGTAGTGACAGGCACTAAGGGCAGGGCCTGAGAGGAGAAAAGAGAGTGAAAGAGAGAATCAGAATTGCTTCTTTTTTTGTTCGTTTTACTCTGATGCCCACTCCACATGGAATTATCCTAACCGGCACATAGGAGGAGAGACTAGCATTTACTGCACCGCTAGCACATTATGGGAGACCTTTATTTAAAGTGGGATCCTCAGACCAACAACATTGACACCGCCTGGCGCTATCTCGGCTCACTGCAACTTCCGCCTCCCGCGTTCAAGTGCCTGCACCAGCCTCTGTCGCCAGGCCGGAGTGCAGTGGTGCGATCTTCACTGCAACCTCTGCCTCCTGGGTTCAAGCGATTCTCCTGGCTCAGCCTCCCGAGTAGCTGGGACTACAGGCGCATGCCACCATGCCCAGCTAATTTTTGTATTTTTGGTAGAGACGGGGTTTCACCATGTTAGTCATGATGGTCTCAGTCTCTTGACCTCGTGATCCGCCAGCCTCGGCCTCCTAAAGTGCTGGGATTACAGGAGTGAGCCACCGCGGCCGGCTAGGAACTTCTTAAAGATGCAGAATCTCAGTTCCCATCCTAGATGTACTGAATCGGAATCTGGCTTTTAATAAGATCTACCGGTGATTCATATGCATATTAAAATTTGAGAAGCACAAGCATAGAGTAATTTCAAAAACGTTTGTGAGAGTAAAAGGAGAAGTGGGGAAGACAAGATGCAGAGGATGTTTAAAAGATATTCTGCCCACCAGGATATAGTGAAATGGAATAAATTTTTTTCATGCAAATAACTAGAAAAGTGCTATGGTGAGGTGGTGGGAGAAAGGGAGGAAGGACTTTTATTTAGCTGCAGACTCACTCAGGGAGTTGACAGAAAAAACATCAATGTGTGAGCTCAGACCAAAGCAGTGTACCCACCCAGCACAATGAGAGAGGAGCCTAACAGAGCTTGGAGGCGTGTTGGCTGCTCTCCTGGCCCTGCGCCTTCAGATCTCCTAGGGTGTACCCGCCCAGGCCTGCCCTGTCATTCACCATGGTAGCAGGATACCCAGGACCTTGCCCCAGGGGTGGTCATGGAGGTGGTGGGGTGTCAGTGTGCTCTAGTTTTGTTTTACAATGAATTCTCTCATCTTCATTTAATTGGAGTCTTAAATTGAATTTCGCCTATCAAATGTAGGGACTTGGTTTGGAAGCCTGTCTGTGGGAAACACAGTACACTCATGTGTGTATGTGTCTGTGTGCATGCATTCAGGTCTTTAGTTGAGATATAATTTACACATTATAAAATGCACAGATCTTAAGTGCTCAGTTTGATGAGTTTTGATAATTGTATGCACACAGCCATGTATATGCCAACTAAACTACATATTTTCATTACCGCAGAGAGTTTCTATTTGTCTCTTTCCAATCAATCCTTCTGTCTCTCCACCCACTTGGAGGCAAAGAGTTCTGGTTTTTATTCCCATAGGGAGTTCTAGTTGGTCCATGTCTTTGCCCCAACTGTTGGTGTTATCGATCTTCTTGATTTTTAGTCATTCTAGTGGGTATTAAATGGTTTCATTGTAATTTCAATTTACATTTCCCTTATGACTCATAATGTTGGGTCGTTTTCATGTATGTATTGTCCATTTATAGATCTCTTTTTGTGAAATGTCTGTTCAAATCTATTGCCTCTTTTTAAAAACTGTGTTACCTTTTATTGTTAATTTGTAGGAATTGTTTACACATTTTGGATATACATCCTTGTCAGATGTATGCATTGCAAATTTTTTTCTCCAGACTGTGGGTTCCCTATTCATTTTCTTCATAGTGATTTTTGATTTGCAGAACAATTTTAATATTTATGAAGTACAATGATTTTTTAAATATTTATGAAGTACAATGTATCATTTTTTCTTATTAGTCAGTGCTTTTTGTGTCCAAAGAAATCTTGACTTCCTCAAGGTCACAGAGGTGTTCTTCTATGCTTTCTTTTTGAAATTTTGTGGTTCTAGCTTTTATGTTTTGGTCTGTGATCCATCCCAAATTAGTTTTTGTGTAAAGTGTAAAACAGAGGTTGAGGTTTGTTTTATTCCATACAGAAATTTGTATGGAATGAAACACCTTTGGGCTTTGGTTAAAAGCCAGTTAACTTTGTGTGGGGAACTATTTTTGGACTCTGTGTCCTGTTCTATTGAATTGATCTGTCTATCCTTATTCCAGTGCGACACAGTTTGATAACTGTATTTTAACGAAATTCTTGAAACCAAGTAGTGTAAGTCTTCCAACTTCCCTCAACTTTTTAATGTTTAGCTATTCTAAACCCTTTACATTTCCATAAAAACATAGAATTAGCTTGTCATATTTTTTTAAAAGCATGTGGCATTTTGACTGTTTTTTAAAAAATTGAATCCATAGGTTAATATGAAAGAACAGCTATCTTAACAATATTGAGTCTTGCAATTCATGGACATGTTCGATAGCTTCGTTTATTTAAGTCCTTAATTTCTCTTAGCAATGTTTGTGGTTGTCAGTGTAGGCATCTTTTGTACCTTTCATTAGACATCTAGATATTAAATCTTTTTGATACTACTACGAATAATTGTTTTAATTTTATTTTTTACTTGTTTGTGACTACTATGTAGAAATTCAATTAATTTTCACATATAGAAGTCGATTTATATTTGAATGTTGAACCAACTTTGCATTCCTGGGATAAACTCACTTAGATTGTGTTATAGACATGTGGATATTATTTTCTAACACTTTGTTAGTGATATTCATGTCTGTATTCACAAGGTACTCATGGTCTGAAGTTTTGTTTTCTTGTAATGTCTTTGTCATGTTTTGATGTGAAGATTGTGCTGGCTTTCTAAAATGAGTTTGGAAGTATTCCTGGCTTCTATATTTTCTGAGTTTATGTAACATTAGTATTATTTCTTCCCTATTTGATTAAATTTACTGTCAAACTATCTGGGACTAAAGTTTCTTTTGTGGGAATATTTTTGAATATAAATTTAATTTCTTTTTTATCATATATATTTATGGCTATCAGTTTTGGTAATTTGTGTCTTTTGAGGAATTTGTCCATTTAATCTAAATTGTCAAATATGCTGACATGAAGTTGTTCATAATATGGCTTTATTTTCCTTTTGATGTGTGTAGTATCTATAGTGTTGTCCCTGCCTTCATTTCTGATACTAAAAGTTTATATTTTCTTTTTATTCTTGATGAGTGTTTGGATTACGATTGCTGCTTAACAAATTATCCCTAGCATTAGCAGCTTAAGACCACAAATTTAATTTACTCATGGTTTTGTGGGGCTGAAATTTGAGAAGAGCTCAACTGAACAGTTCTCACTTGGAGCCTTTAATGTCATTGAATTCAGTTGTCAGTTGGGGCTCCAGTCATGTGAGACTCAACTAGGCTGGATGCCGAAGATGGCCTCCTCACAGGTTGGCAGCTGGTGCCTGCTGTTGGCTGGGAGCTCAGCTGGGGCTATTGATGGAGTGTTTACATGGGGCCTCTCCAGCTTAGCAGCTGTCTTCTTCCAGAGCAAGCATCCCAAGAGAGCCAGTTGGAAGTTGTTTGGCTTTTCCTAACATAGATTGAAAGTAAAACACTGCCATGGTCACCAAATCTTATTGGATATAAACAAGTCACCGAGGCCAGCCCAAATTAAGAGGAAGAAATATAAACTCCATTTATTGATGGAAAGAGGATCAACAATTTTAAATCGCATGTTATAATCTTCACAGCAGTCTAGATGGGGGTTACCAATTTTATTAATCTTTTCTAATAATAAATGTTTGCACTGATTTTATCTGTTGTTTGTCCTTTTTTATTTAATTGATTTCTGTCCTTATTTTTGTTACCTATTTTCTTCTACTTACTTTAGATTAATTTGCTCTTCTTTTTCCAGCTTTTAAGATGGAAGTAAGCTTAGATCACTGATTTTTTGTCTTTCTTCTTCTGCTGATAATGATATCTAAAACTACAAATTTCTGAAGTATTATACATTTGTATTTTGTTGTCCATTTGTTACATACTGTTTACTGTAGGGTCATACAGGCAGCCAGCTTCAGTGTGCCAGCAGGTCATAGGAGTTAGAACTGACTACACTACTCTTTTCTAGAGTATACTGGTTAAGAGCATAGACCTGAAGCCATGCTGTCTGGGTTTAATCCCACCTCAGCACTCACCAGCTACATGATCTTGTCAAATTACTTAGCCTCTTTATGCCTCTGTTTCCTCTCAAATCATAGATTAATAGATTACTGACAGGCTGAATTCAAATCTATTAAGTAAAACAAGGTGTAAAGTGGGGATGGTAATGATGATATCTACCTCAAAGGTTGTTATGAGGGTTAAAGGAGTCAGGATTTGTAAAGTGCTCAGAATATAATTTAAAAACATATTTCTCAGTATTCTTTCTATATTAAAATAGGAAGGCAAATAGGAGTCTCATTAAGTCATTCAAATGATTATTATATGAGTCAGGCAACTGTGCTGGACATCAGTCTTACCATCTAAAGTCACTCTAAAGCTCTACTGTCATTTACTTTCAACATTTTAGAATAACAGCATCATATGTTCTATAAAATTTACAGTCATTTTCTTTGTTCTTGCAACTATTGATTGTTACAAAGTCTTAAGTACTAGGCTAAGTCTATTTCATATAGAATATTATTTAAACCTCACAACATATCTTCAAAGATGCCAACTTTGATGGTATCTAGAGGTGAATTAGCCATCACTGTCCCACCTCTGAGTTTCCTTAAAACAAGGACTGCTCTCTTAACCCCCACTGTAGTTTCTTGTCAAGACTAACTAGGGCAGATTTCCAGTTGGTGCCTCTGGAGATATTGGACATCCTGATTTATCAGCTATCTGAAATTGATGGAAAACGTAGTTTCAAGCCAGGAAAGATAATAGAGCATAGGGGTTAGAAGCAGAAGCTTTGCAATCAGACAGATCTGAGTTGGAGTCTTGACTCTACTCTTTACTAGCTATGTGACCTTGAGCAAGTTCTTTAACATGTAGTCAGCCATCCTTTCATTCATTCCCAAAATATTTACAAGTATCTGTGTAATTCCAGGCTCTGTTCTAGGCTCTGGGGAGACAGCTGGTCATGAAAGACACTGCAGTCTCTGCTCACATGAGCTTTATATTCAGTGGTTTTATGACTTCTTTATAGGATTGTGGGGAGCTTAATTGGGATAACGTAGGTAAAACGCTTAGTGTAGTGCCCCTGGAACATATTTGAAAAGGAATAATGTCAGGGAAAATGCAAACACCTTCCTGAATTTTATATTGTTTTCAGACATCTTTTGCCTGACAATAGTGTAGAGGAGTTGCCTGCCAGAATAGTGATTTTTGGAATAACTGATCTGAGGATTGTTCTTCCTTGGCCTCTTTTCAAAGGTGACCAAAAGATGGAAACATACCTAGGATCATTTATTATAGCAATTCAAAAATATTTATGATAGCTTGTAGAATAATTTGAGAGTAAATTTCACATATGCCTCAACCAAGGAGCCAGCATTACTGGTCATTTAATTGTCCACCCTTCGATGTTTCTCTCAATTCTTCAGAAAAATATTCTAGACAAGACTGAAGGTCAGCATTTCATCTTTAAGCTTATTCTAAACCTAAATATTATTGCCCTAAATCTGACTGTACATGTAAGAGTAATAAAAGGATTAAGTGGATAAAGGAGATTAATATTGAATGAACCTCTCTACAATTCAAAATAGAAACTACCAATATCTGTAAATTCATACTCTATCTTCCTTCCTTGCACAGTGTACAGACATTACCTTTATCCTATAAAAAAATCAGCCCCTCAGATCTTCTTCCACTTCTCATCTGTATTATAGCCATTTCCCTGGTCATTTGTTTCTCCCCACTAGACTGTAAGCTTCACATCTTTATGTCTTTCGTTCATATCCTAATGCCTGGCATAGAGTTGGTTTTCGATGCGTGTTTATTGAATTGACTTGAAATGACATAGTTTCCTCTCAAATAGTAGATTAATAGATTATTGGCAGACTAAAATCAAATTCATCTGACTCTTTTATCTGTTGATTTTATAAAGATTTCTAAACACATCAAAATGATGGTAAATTTATTTTAAAACACTTTGAATGAAATTTAGCTAAATCCATCCAAAGGCTTAAGTTTAGATAGCCTCACAAACATGTCATCTCAAACAATGAATTTATCATAGATTTCAGTGAAGAAACATTATTACAAAATCAGAAGTGGTACCTGCCTAGTAATGTATGTAATTCCATATTAAATGATTTAAAACATGCTCTTATTAACTACCACCTCTTTTTTAGCTTATTTATTTAAACAACTTGACATAAATATTATTAGATAATCTGGTTGCGCATTCTCTGGCTATAACAAACAGGAGGACAGACATTATCTTTTATTTGAGGACATATTTCTATAATTTTTGATTGGATGTGAATATGTAAAGAGGCTTTAAAAGCTGCTGAAACTTTTGGTTATTTCAGGAAGATCAGTGGAGAATTAATAAGAAAGGAAAGTTAAAATTTAATCTGGAAAACTTGGGGGCAGGTGTATGCTGGGGGATAAGAGCCACTCAACAAATATGTATTGAGCACTTACTATGTACAAGCCACCATCTGAGTCTTTTAGATCCAGAGAACCCTGTTCTTGCAGAACCGACATTTAAGTTGCGAGAACATTCATTCAAAGAGATTCTAGTAATAATGAATTTCAAAAGGAAGTGTTGGATCTCCATTTCTTAGCTTCCTGGAGCTTCTTCGCCCTGTTGAAATGTGAACAGTCCCTTTCTACCTATAAACCCCAAAGATTCAGAGAAATTAAAAAGGAAAAACATGGTCTAGCACAAAACAGGTGCTGTTATAACCTTCTCAGGGCGCAGAGCACCTACTTGTCTTGAGAGGCTACTCAAGTAACTTCCCTGAACAGAAAAATGTTTTAAGGCAATTCTCTGTGTCTATACTAGAATTGACTGGCAACATCCCTGATACAATAGATAATAATATATAGAAGAAAATAAATGCTTTCTGTTTCCACAGGCATCTCTATAACACATCTGTCTCAAAAAGGTCACAGTAAACATTAACGGAGATAATGTAAAGTGTCTAGCTTGGTGCCTAGCATGAGGTTAGCACTAAACACTTAAACATGCACGCGCACACAGTCTTCCTCAGCTGCAATGAGAAGTATACAGACCCTGCCTCTGACAGAGAATGTAAATCAGGCTCCTAATTATTCAGCAGAGGCAGTGGGCTCCACCTCCTGCACATCTGGTATGTGTAAAGCATGTGAATCCCTCTTTAATCAACAACTCAGAATACTGGCATTTCCAACCCTCATCAGAGAATTCAACCAGGAATTGATTGCGATGAAGCTCTTGCCAAGTGCTTGCTGGGACAGTTGATATTTGAGAGAAATTGCCTAATGAATTTGTTATCTGCATGCATTATTTTTCCAGGCTTTTTATTTGAATTAAGAAATCATGAGGAAAACTTACCTGGACTATATTATTGCTATTCTGTATAAAATCCTTTGTTGAATTGACATGTGCTGCTTCTTTACATACCTTTTAGCCAATCTGTATTAAAAATATCTGCCTAGCATGGGGCCTGGCCCATGGAAGGTTCTTAATAAGTGTTTGAATATTGAAGGAATGAATCTGCTTGAATAGATTCATGGTTTTCCTTCCTTTGATACGGCTATAAGTAAAAATAACAACCATTAGAATTTTCTTTTTATTCCTTCTCCTTCTAGGGAACTGCTCTTCATCCTCCATGTCTTAGCTGGATATCACCTTCTTTCTGGTCTGCCCCTCTGACCCCTACCCCATTTTACTTTCTTTCCCAGGCAGGGTTCTAAGTTCTTCCCACCCTGCTCCCACCTCTGGCATTGCACCTATCACATGTTTTTATAATTGTTTGCACTTATGTCTCCTTGTTGGACAGGGCAGCACTTCAGGGCATGATCGTGTCTTTTTCATTTTTGTGATGGCAGCATATAGTACAAGGCCTGGCCCAGAGTAGATTAATAAATGTTTAAATGTTTATACACCAACTGAACGTTTCTTCCTTGACTTCGTCAACAGGAAAAAGTGATATTTTCAATGCATTTTTATTTAGTTTCTGCTTTATGCAAAACACTTTCCTGATACTATGAGATCTTTGTGGTCCCTACCACTCAGGAGTTCTCCATCAGGTGAGGGAGACAGACATATCCATAAGCACATTCCATGTTACCTGGATTCAGTGTTCTATTATCAGTACAGAGGCAGCGCTCAGTGGAGTAGGAGGGATGAAAGAGATTAATTCCGACACAGAAATAAGGAAGGCTTATTGCTTGAGGTTGACTTTGAATGGGTAGAATTTTAACAGACATCTATGGGGATGGGGAGCAGATGCCAGGGAGAGAAAAAAGCTGTCTTCCTTTACTTGTTTTTAAATTTATTCATCTATCCATCCATTCATCCTGCAGACTTTAATGAAGGACTCCGAGGTTTCCAAATGTACAGACGGTATTTTAATCGTTGTGTCCACGAATGCCTAGCATGACCCTGATATATGGTAATTTTCCAATAGATCCTTGTTGGAGACTAAAGTTTATGAGTATAGAAGTAAATAAGACTGGAAAAGATGGTTGAAATCAAATTGGAAACAACATAGTTCTGTTTATTGTAGGTGGTCATTGAAAGTTCTTGAGTTGGGGAGGAGTGCAATCAGATCTGGTTATATGTGAAGGACGGATTGTAGGAGAAATAACTGGAGATAAGACGAGCAGTTAGATGATACTTTAAAGGTATAGGTGAGAGTCAATAAGGATATGAATTAAGCAGTAGAAGTGGAAGGGGCAAAGAAGGGATGAGGAACTTCTGGTTTGAGTTGACATTTCTCCTACATCTCTTTACAAATCACCTCAAAGCAGGCCAGGCGTGGGGGCTCACGCCTGTAATCCCAGCACTTTGAGTGGCCAAGGCAGGCGGATCATGAGGTCAGGAGATCGAGACCATCCTGGCTAACATAGTGAAACCCTGTCTCTACTAAAAATACAAAAAATTAGCTGGGCGTGGTGGCATGCGCCTGTAGTTCCGGCTACTTGAGAGGCTGAGGCAGGAGAATGGCATGAACCCGGGAGGTGGAGCTTGCAGTGAGCCGAGATTGCACCACTGTATTCCAGCCTAGGTGACAGAGTGAGACTCCCTAAAAGAAAAAAAAAAAAAAAAAAAAAAAAAAAGAAAAAAATATTACCCCAAAGCAATAAAGAGAACTAGAATAGAACATACACTCCAACACTGGTGAAACTAGGAAAACATATGTAACCCCAAACCACAATATATATAGACAACACTATATGAGATGTTGGGAATTGGTTTAGCAGACCACAGAGAGCTTAAAAAGATGAAAGTTAAGTGTTTGGGATAGTATACCAGAGAGAAGCAATTCTATTCATTCTGAAGAGCCCCAGACAGACCAAAAAACTAGGGACACCAGGTGCTGTGGAAGGTTATCTCAGTCAGTGTGGGCTGCTCTAATGAAATTCCATTGACTGGGGGTCTTATAAACAACAGAAATTTATTTCCCACAGTTCTAAAGCCTGGAAGTCTGAGATCAGGGTGCCAGCATGGTTGGGTTCTGGTGAGGGCCTTCTTCCAGGTTGCAGACTGCCAACTTCTCCTGTATCCTCACATGGTGTGAAGGGAATGAGAAAGCTCTCTAAGGTCCCCATTATAAGGGCACTAATCCCATTCATTAGGGTTCTACACTCATGACCTAGTTATATCTCAAAGTCCTCACCTGTTAATACCATCGACACTAGGGGTTAGAATTTCAACAAATAAATTTTGAAGGAACAGACACAAACATCCAGTCTATAGCAAAGGTGGAAGTGTGGTATAGTTGAAAACAGAGGAATTGGGTGAAAGTCTACAAAACAGTCAGTTCGACCTCCAGGCCTCCACCCTGTATGTCCAGGTAACTGACCTTCTCTTACTTTGGCAAGGGAAGAGAGATTTGCTCTATGAAGCAACTGAACCAGAGGACTTCTGAATTCAGGAACACAAGGTATGGCAGAGAGCTTGGATGAGGTAACCAACTCAAAAGAGAGGGGTTATGAGAAAGGCTGCATCCTGAAGGATAAGGCACTCAGCTCCCTTTCCCTACCCTAGTGAACGCCATCTACTACATTTAAACCTCAATGGAAAAGACTGGTGCATTCTCCTCTGGGGATCACAATGGCCAGGGAGAAAGAGGAAAGAGAATACATATGCATGCACACACACATGTATTTTCCCAAGGAAAACATCTATAGGTTGGATTTCAGCAGTATCAAGCCTCACTCAATCACAGAGGGTTTCAGTGTATCACTCTTAGAAATGAATGCAAAGTGGAGTCTGGATTTTTTAGAAAGGTCTGTCACATAAAAAGCAGAGAGAAAAGAAAAGCTAAAACAAACAAACAAACAAACAAACAAACAAAAAAACAAGAACAGAAGAAAACTTACCTTAAAGCAATAATTAATATCCCCAGAGTCAAGGATGCTATAAAAAGGAATTAGAAGAGAATAAGAAAAAGCTGTTATACATTCACAATACAGCAAAAATTAAAAATTTAAAAGAAGAATTGGAACATGAAGTTGATGAAGTCTCACTGAAAGTAAAACACAAAAATATGAATAAGAAGAGGAAAAACATAAGGAAAATGGAGAATTCTAATATTGAACTAATAGAGATTGTAGAAAGATATAACAGAGAAAAATAAATAAAACAGAATTATCAAATGAATAATTTTATAACATTTTGGAAAACCAAACTACGTAAGTGTTTAGAATAAAAGCCCAAAAAACGTTCCCCTAAAATAAACTGTACCAAGATACATCCTTATGAAATTCAGTACAACAGGAATAAAGAATTGATATAAAGATTTTCCAGAGAGTGAAAAAAGGTCACATACAAAGGTTTAGTAATTAGCAACTACCCTGGAAGACAGACAACAGTGGAGAACTACATTCAGGATTATGAAGAAATAGTATTTCCAGTCTAGGAATAGACAATTAGCTAAACTATCAAGATGCATTGCGGTAAGACACATATATTTATTATTTTCTCTTTTCTTCTTTTTTATTAAAAAACTAAAAAAAGTTGTTTAAAAAAAATTTTTTTTTTTTGGGCTAGTCAGGTGAAGAAGTAGGAGTGAAGAAGCAAAGAAATCTGTGACTGGTTGTGATCAGTTAGTTGTAACTACTGCATTTGGACCAGCCAGGATAAATATATTTCAGACGTACAAAAATTTCAACAAACTTACTTCCAAGTATCGTGTCTTAAGAAGCTACCAGACAATATGCTCCACCACACCAGGAGAGAGACAGCATGAACGCCAGGAAGGAATGGCTCCAACACAAGACTGAGGTGAAGGGAATGCCCAGGCTGGTGGTAAAGGGAACTCTCCATTGGCCTGGAGAGTAACTGGTCCACAGAGCAGGAAGATGAAAGGCTCAGGAGAGAAGTCTCTAGGAAAAATAAATGAGGTGTGTAGGAGACTGTGTTTGAGAAGCTGTTACAGGAAAAGAGAAGACTGAGCCAGGCACTGGTACACAGATTACTGTTAAAAAAATTTAGAAAAATTAAATTTAATAGAGTTTACCTGAGCCAAGGATAATTTGTGAAGCTGGCAGCCCCCTGAATAGGTTTATACATGCTCTGGCACTGTCCTGTGGTTGGAGAGGATTATGGACAGAAAAGGGAAAGTGAACAGAAGTGAGGTACAGTAACAGTAGGACTGGTTACAGCTCAGCATTTGTCTTATTTGAACAGCATTTGAATGGTTGACCATCTGTGATTGGCTGAAACTTGGTGATTGGTTACAAATATAGTTTATAGTCTGTTCATACATCCAGTTAGGTTACAGTTTACTATGTATGAGGAAACCTTTAGGCCAAATTTACAAGGAGGCAGCTTTGGGCTAATCTTAACTAAAAGTATTAAGAAAGTGAAAAAAAAAGGAAAGCAAGTATGAACCATATGAATAAACTAAAGCTGAATAAGAAGGCAGCCATAGTAATAGAGTTTACACTAAAAGCTTAGTCTTCACTCTATGCAAAATATCCATGTAACAAAACTGCACTTGTACCCACTAAATTTATACAAATAAAAAAAGATATACGGATGGGCGAAATAAAATAGACAACATATTAAAAGATAGCATACTACTTGATTCAGCAATAAATAGTGTTTACATAGTCTTAATAAGGTAAACTTTAACTATTGATCAAGCAAAATTGTGATATTACTATTTAGAGAGGATAAAAGAGAAGTCACAAGAAGGGATTGGAGTGAATTTGAGAGAGCTAAGTAATCATCCATTAGGAAGTCAATACCTAACTGATATTGGAGAATCAAGAGAAAGCTGCACAAGTTTATTATCTAGAATCATGAAGATAAATACTAGACCAAATAGCCGAGAGAATTGAAAATGGTTACAACTTGGTTAGGCTACTAAATATGATGGTGAGAGTTGTGCAACGCACAACCCCATAGGGCAATATATTCCCATTATAGAGTATTTGAATGGTGCCTCCCCAACCAAAGTTGAGCTTTGCACAACCTGCCCAGCCTTACACAGCAGCTCTGCCTCTTGGGGGCAAGGACCAGTGTTGGGGCAGGTTGATGTAAGACTGGGATGGCTCTATTCAGTTGTAAACATTATAGCACTAATTTGTCTTTTAAAATTATGTGTTTGATTTTTTAAAAATCTGAAGTAAAAAAGAAAGAAGACGAATTTTAGACAGCTGAGATAGACCCCTTGGGATTTGGCAGCCTCTGAGGGATAGGCAGTTGAAAACAAGACAATGCAGAGAGCTGAGAATAATCAGTTAATTTGAGAAAAGGAAAAAACAAAAGCAAAAGCAAAAACAAACAAACAAACAAACAAAAAAAACCGGAGGAAGTTAATATCATAGAAGTGAAAAAGAGATCTTCCAGAAGGAGGTAATGGCAACAGCGCCACATGCTGGTAAGTCGGAAATTATCCAGGCATTGGATCTCAGCTCCATCACTCTGAACTGTTGTTTCCTCATCTAAACAATGGTGTAATGATATCGAATTCACAACACCCTTTTATTGCTGCTTTTATGAGATGAAAGAGTGACCAAGTTGCTGCAGTAAGACGTCCTTTTCAGCACCCAGTTTTGCATCTTGACTATACTTTCCTCAAACTAAGTATTGCTTAGGGAAAGGGTTAGGTTACTGAAAATTCATTTTATTATCAAAATTATATAACTTCTTTCCAATATCCTGGGAAAGATGTTTTCTCTTTTTAATTTGGCTGGGATTAGGCTTCAGTTCCTTGAAGCAGAGAGGTGCAGTTGAGATTCTGAAGGCTCTTGGAGAATTCCATGGAAATTCTTTTTTCTTGAGAAATATCTGTAGGGTACTGTCAGCCTCTTGCTGGATAGGTAAAATAATCTCTTTCCTCAAAGAGGACTCAAGCTGCAAGATGAGCTTCCATTCTCCAGTGAGTGGACGCATAACAGAGACATTAAAGTGATGCTGTCTCAACTCAGCCCAGGCCTGACTTTCAGAGAAGACACATTGGATCTTAAGCCTAGAGGCATCTAGCCTAGAGCCTGAGCCCAAGAAAAAAACTGAGGAGTCTCTGAGAGGAGAAAAAATCTGAAACATACAGTAGAGTGCTGTTCCAACATCACCAAAATCCCTGTCCTCTTCTCGCTAAAGGAAGAGGTCTCCCTACAGTGACAAGTCCCCACAAAACCATGAGGGCTGTTGAGTAGCCTTGTTCTGATATCTCCCAGCCTCGGTTTAACAGTAATGACAACAACGACAATTTTACAGAGCATAGTATATGCCAGGTACTGTTCTTAGCACTTTACTATGTTAACTTTTGTACAGATGAGAAAAATGAGGCCCAAAGGGGTTAAACAACTTGCTAATATTAAGACAGTCCAAAATTAAAGGAGGTCCCTGAACACTGGCATCTCTACTATGTCTTTAAGATCCTCAGCATCCATATGAGAGGTAGAAGTTTCTTCCCTCCTCAAAAACCTGCAGTGAGTTCCACCGAATTTTAGAATAGAGAGAGTATCCAGACTTCTTACGTTGGCTTTCAGGGTTCTTTATGACAACGCCTAATATCACCTCCACTATTCTTACCACATTCCGCGAGTGCCTGCTACAATGAGCTAATCACATGCCAAAAAGAGTGGCATATGGTCTGGCAGGCTGAGGAGAGAGTTTTTTGGGAAAGGGAGCATTTCAGCATCAAACATGTCATACCACACCTGCACCTACCCACTTGCTTGAGCCCAGCCCTCTCAGTTATATTTCACCCAGACCCCAGGGAGCTTAATCCTTGAGTAAGGAGTTGACAGACTAGATGATCTTTGGGATCCCATCTGGACCATAAATAGAACAGAAGGCTTTCTATGTTCACTTCTGCCCATGTTTATGGACAATCCTGGATGGAGTAAGGATCGCTTTCTTTGTATATCACCTGAAGACCATGACATTTCTCTCTAAAAACCTTCTAACCCTCAGAAGTCCATATACACAATCTCTCTCTCTCTCAGACTAAGGGAGGTACGTGGGGGCCAGTGAAGGAATGGAGCAGAGTGAAGCTCTTAGGGATGGTGTACTCCTCAAGAACTTTCATACAGACTGAATCTGTACTGGCCAAACTGGCCTCTCTTTTATTGTTCAACCACAGTGGATCACTTGGTCTTTTTAAAGATTCTAAGCACTTTCAATATTCAATTCTTCTGCCAATTTCTTCCTTTTACCTGAAGTGCCCTTTTCCTTTGGTTTTCTTGGCAAACTTCTGCCCTTTCTTCAAGGTTCAGCTTAAATATCACCTTCTCTGAGAAGTCTCTTCTGGACCAGTTAGACAGTAAACCATGCTGGAGGCAGCAGTGGCGTCTTGTCGTGAAAGTGAGTAGCCTTCCCAGATGTGTATGTCAAAAGAAAGCTGCTCCACATTAGCTAGAAAATGAGCCAAGGGAACATTTGTGGGGATAGCCACAGCACCCCCACACTCCTAACAAGAAGCGGTTAGGGTTCCAATTGGACCACTGATTGGTGATCAAAGACTCAATGCCATTGAGCATGGCCACAATAAATTTAGCGGGAGAAAACCAAAGCAGGTAAAACTCTAACCTCAGCCCTAACAAATCTCAGTAGGACATTCACACAACATTTAACCTTGAGCAATTAACCCTGTTTTGGTGCATCCTTCAAGGTTAACTGATTATTGCATATATGCATCAGTAATGGAAAAATTAACTTGCCACATATGGTTAATCAGATACAGTTAAATGTTAGAGGATTTCTGTCAAAACCAGTGACTTTCATTACAGAACAGGTGATCTATATCTCTTCTGTACGTCTATAATTAGATCTATAATTAGATAATGAGATCAATAACCTATTGAGGCTATTTCTAATTCAGGACAATAATGCCATTTAAAAATTGTTAATTGTAGTAAAATACATGTAACACAAAATTTACAATCTTAAGCATCTTTTAAGCATATAGTTTAGGAGTATTAAGCACATTCACATTGTTGTGCAATCATCGCCTTCTCCAGAACTCTCCATCTTGCAAAACTGAAACTCTGTGCCCATTCAGCAATAACTCCCAATTCCCCTTTCCCCTATCCCCAGCAACTATTATTTTACTTTTTGCTTCTGTAAACTTGACTATAAGTACCTCATATAAGTTGAAGTACTTCATATAAGTGGAATCATACAGCTTTTGTCTTTTTGTGACTGCCTTACTTTACTTAGCATGCCTTCAATGTTCATCCATGTTGTAGCATATGTCAGGATTTTCTTCCTTTTTAAAGCTGAATAATATTACGTTGTAGCTATATACTACATTGTGTTTATTCATTTGTTCATCAATGGACACTTGGATTGCTTCCACGTTTTGGCAACTGTGTATAACGTGGTTGTGAACATGGATGTACACATTTCTGTTTGGGTCTCGGATTTTGATTCTTCTGGATATATATGCACAGAAGTGGAATTGCTGGATCACAGGTATTTCTATTTTTTTACATTTTGAGGAAATGTCATACTGTTTTCCATAGAAGCCTCACCATTTTACATTCCCACCAACAGAGAACAAGGGTTCCAGTTTCTTCCCATCCTCATTGACACTTGTTATTTTCTGTTTTGTTGTAATTTTGATAGTAGCTATCCCAATGGTTGTGACGTGGTATCTCATTGTGGCTTTGATTAGTGATGTTGAGCATCTTTTCACCATTTAAACATAAGAAAATGCTTTGCTTGCTCATTGTTGTAATGGGAATGTGTGTGTTATGCCAGGGTTGTCAAGTCATTTACAATTTTTAACAAAGTTCTAAACACATCCCTGTTTATCTTGTCTGACTTGGATGGTGCTAATAGAATCATCAAAATTACATTCCAACTTCTCAATTCTTTGGTCAGCCAAAGGTGTGTTCTTCATAAGCATCAACAATCAGGGGTCAGTATCAAGATTATATAGCTTTTCTCATGACAAATTCCTATCCATAAAGGATACACAGGCACACTTAATTCTCTCCTATGGCTTTCGGAGGTTTTTTTGCGGGAGGCAATCAGAAGTCTATGATAAATGCATTTGAAAATTCCTGCATGGCCTCTTCTTGTTTCTGCTTTACATGTTTCTTCTCTGTCAAGCAAGGCACCAGGAGGGTAAATCCTGCATTTGCTAGGACAGCGTGTGAATAAAATCATTTTAAGGTAATGGCAATTTATTCAGAGGAGATAAGAGGACAAACCTGTCCTTTGAGGCATTCAAGGTTTAAAAGGATCTTTGATAGTAACAGCTCAAATAGAGCTAAAAAAAGAAAAACTGGTACATTTGTTATCAGTCCCTTAACTTCCTCAGCATAATCATAAGGCCAGATGGGCTCCAGAGAAGCTATGCAAAGATAAGTAATGGAGAAAATACATACTTTTTGCTCAGACCATGGCAAAAGTGGCTAACCAGAATATAAAATAGACAATTTAGATAGAAACGCAAGTCAAGTTCTCCTGAGATTTATTCCATGTACTGTTGTTTATTACCACTGTATTCTGAGGAAAGTAAAGCTGGCAATATCTTTTTTTCCATTTAGGTTAATCAATCTATCTCTGAAAGAATTGTCTATGGGAATCCACTCATTCTCTAAAAGCTTGAAACAAGAGCTCGTGGAATTCCTGCCAGTCCTAGTGTTTAGATCTCCAGCGACATTATTTGAACCTGGAAAATAAATACCGATTGGCATCAAACCGTGTGTCTGAGCAGACAGGGTAGTGTGAACGGTGAAACAGAGTCTTCATGCTGTCAGGAAAATCAGTCAAGGCCAGAAGAACAGTTCTCCATGCTGTGAGCAGAAGCCAGCTGAGACCCAAGGGGGACTCATCCACTGCTAATACATTTTTTTTTCTTGACAGCCAAAAAATAAATGGTCTAAACCTGTGAAAAAAGAAAGTTCTAAAGTGAAGGGTGTCCACAGGCACGTTAGATTGAGAAGAACAAAGGGCTGACCTTTTCAACTCTTTATTTTTAAGCATGCTTTAGATTATATGCTAGATCCAATCGGAGGAGTTCATACACTAACAGTACAGATTCTGCCTTTTTAAGTAGTCCTTGAGTGGTTTCAGTTGCTTTTCTTGACTTGAACATTTAAAACCCTTCAGCAATGAACCTTAAAACCCTCAGAAAATCTAGTGACAACATCCCTCCTGTAGAGCCTCAGTTGGCCCTGTTTCAAGTGAGGACAAACATTGCCCTGACCTTCAGGTAGAGCTGCATAACATGGGGATTCACAGGGCAAACACTCTGGAGTCAGAGCCTGTGTTTGCATCTTGCCTGCACTGCTTCCTAGCTGTGACGTTCTAGGCAGTTTATTTAAAATATCTGTACCCTAATTCCCTCATCTGTAAAATGGCAATAAAATTATTATACTGATGTGTGTGCTTATGAGGATTACATGTAGTCATTCATATAAAGTGCTCAGAACCCAGGCTGGTGCATGCTAAATGTTTAATAATTGTTACCTATTATTATTATTACTAATTTTATCATTATATAACTTATCCCTTACACCCAGTTAGAAATCGTGTCCCAGTCCTGCCTGGCCTCATTCTTTTGGTCTAAGTAGAGTATGTCCAACCAGTTTCTGGAAATTATGTATCTTTACAGTGTCCAGGTGAGGTCACCTGCCTTGAGGCGACTTACTGGGGACTTAGCCAAGGAAGAATTCCTTAGACTCTCTGAAATGAGAGGGTAGTTTAACAGATGGTGAATGTAAGCTCCAGGTCAAATTCTCCCTCCCAGCGAAGTGTCCATCCCTGAGACTGTGAGGGCCCTCTCTCGCACAGGCTCCTTCCAAGGCCCTGGGCAATGCCTGCCAATTTTATATTAATAATTTTGTCTTATTTTTCTTCAAGAGTCTTCTAAATTTTTAGGCCTCTCAAAACCTTGATCCTCTCCTACATGGGACTTGTCATAGGGAAAGAGCACTTTTGTTTTTTTTTTTTTGGCAGGACTTCAGTTGGCCATATTTCCTCACATGGCTACTCTGAAGAGATCCCATTTCCAGGAACTGGGTGGACATACTGTACCTTGTGCCAAAAGAATGGGGCCAGGCTTGTAAACAGACTCAACCCTTGTAGAAACCATTTATAAGAAGTTGAGGTATTGTCATTTTGGCCTAGGCTGGTGATTCTCTACTTTGGGGAGGGGTGCTGGGGTAGAAAGATCAGATTTACTTCTTTAAACTATGCACGCTTGGCAGGGAGAGGCTTTATCAAATTTTCTCCCCAAATAATTTTAATGCACTCCCCCAGACTGACTGGCCCTCACTGAGTTGGAGTATGGGGCCCTACCTCCCTGGAATACAGTATGTTTTCTTTTGAGAACCTGCAGTGGATTCTGTGGAGCTCCCTAAGCGCGCCCAGCCCCACCCCAGAAGCATCACCTGGTGACACTGTACACAGAGTCCCTCCCCAGCATTGCCCTCCAGGGAAGGAACTTCTTTACCCAAGATTAAGCTGCCTCGTACATGCAAGTTTCTAATGAATAAAGGCCCAGCCCCCAGTCTCAATTTGGGATATCTCTGAGAGGCCATCCAGTTTCAGAGCTCCCTGGGGGACTAAAGCCTTTGTTTCAGCTGCATCCCAGTTGACTTCTTCGTCCACCCTGTCCTGCTTCTCTCAGTTCCTTACAAGTGTTCTGAGTGCCCTCCCCCATAACCTTCTGAATGCAAATCTCTGTCTCAAAGTCTGTTTCCCAGGGAACCTGACCCATGACAAACCCCCATCACGCTGTCTTCCTCCTTCCCCATTCAGTATAACCTTCCCAACGCCCCTTATACAGCACTCCAGGAGAGAAATATTTGTGACTCTCAGAAATGTGACAGATTTGTGGGAAACACATCATAGATACAAGAAGTCAACTACGTCGATGTCTAGGTTAAAAAAATAAACTACTGAAATAAAAAGGACTAGTTGGAGATGGTTTAAAAATGAAGCAAAAAGCTTATAGATTGAAGAAACACATGTGAGATTAGGTAACAGATGAGTTTTAAAATAAAAGACTAGCAGCTACAGTTTGTTTTTTTTTTAAACTTCTATTTTAAGTTCAGGGGTACAAGTGTAGGTTTGTTACAGAGGGAAGCTTGTGTCATGGGGGTTTGTTGTACAGATTATTTCATGACCCAGGTATTAAGCTTTGTACCCATTAGTTGCTTTAAAAAGTAAAAAGAAATAAGAAATTGAGCTTTTAGATGAAAAGGTAAGACCTAGGATATGAAATGCTGAAAACATACACACAGAGAGGAGTTGAGAATTAGAAATAAAATTCAAGAACTAAAGGATAAAAAATGAATTTAGGAATGGTTTTAAAAATAAAAGCATTTCCTCAAATGGCTAAACATAGAATTACCATATGATCCAGCAATTTCACTTCTATGCCTATACCCCAAAGAATTAAAAGCAGGAACTCAAACAGATACTTGTACACCCATGTTCACCGCAGCATTATTCACAATAGCTAAAAAGTGGAAGCAAGCCAAATGTGGATAAGCAAAATGTGGCATATACATACAATAGAATATATTATTCAGCCTTAAAATGAAGAAAATTCTGATGTATGCTAAGGATGATGCTTAGAGACATTATGCTAGGTGAAATAAGACAGTCATAAAAAGACAAGTATTTTATGATTCCTTTTATATGAGGTACCTAGAGTAATGAAATTTACAGAGACAGAAAATAGAATGGTGGTTACCAGGTTTGGGGGAGTAGGCAGTGGTGAGTTAGTGTTTCATGTGTACAGAGTTTCAGTTTGGAACCATGAAAAAGTTCTGGAGATGGATAGTGGTGATGGTTGTACAACATTGTAAATGTAGGTAATGCCATGGAATTGTACCTTTAAAAATGATCAAAATGGTAAATTTTGCAATGTACATTTTACCACAATAAAGAATCACCCCCCAGAAAACAAAAGCCAAAAGTTCACAGATTAGAGGAAGAGAGAGAGAGAGAAGAGAGAGAAGAGAGAGAGAGAGGAAAGAGAGAAGAGAGAGGAGACAGAGAGAGAGAGAGGGAGAGAGGGAGAGAACCCTAGCTAAGATTGCCAGCTTTGGTTCTGAGCAGAACTGTGTGTGGTGGAGATGCAGTGCTCCTTCATGGAGGAGGCAGAGACCAATACACGATGCCCTTGCTCTCCGCCTGTCATGTTCATGTTTCCATCGAAGGCAAATTTTTCAGCTGGGTCTTCTAGCTACAGGGACCATGCCTCCTGTGTTGGCCAACCCCTCTGGAAACTTTTCAAGCACTTGCTATAATCCATGTTGACAACGGAGAGACTCCTCAGAACAGAAATGAAGAGACAGTCAAAGCCAAGATGGGTGGTTGTGACTTACCCACTTATTTTAACCAGCAAATTTGGGGGCAGTGGCTATTTTGAGCTGTGTCTGAAGGAAGTCTTTCCTGCACATAGGAATGCAAGTGTTGGCAGCTGTCACTGTGGCTTCCTAACAATTGTTCCCTCTTTCCTGACATTCTTCCCAGCCTGTAGTTCTAGCACTGAGAGTCCTTCTCACTGGGAGACTTGGGTTATGAAAATACTCCCAAAGAGGAAGCTGCTTTTCCAAGTATAGAGGAAGTGGAAAGGCAAGTGTGATCTGGATTCTACCTGGTTCTGTTCCCACATAAATGACTGCCAAGAATTCCCACCCACCTGTGGCCAGCGCCAGAGTTTCTTTTCAGCCTCCCAAACTCTAGGTTTTCCAAGACGTTATCCTAAATTAATTCTATTTATCATATTCCCTGACAATACATTAATCATTTGTTCATATCTTTATTCATTTGGCTTTCATTCTACAAACATCTAATCAACAAGTATTTATTGAGTGCCCAATATGTGCCACTGCGCTGGGAACTATGTCAGGAAGCTTAGAGATTGATTCTAGCATAAACACTTTATTTTACAGTTGAGCATAAAGACCTAGAATTGCTCTATTCGATACAATAGCCACTGGCCACATGTGGCTATTTAAATTTGATTTAATTAAAATTAAAAAGTGGCCAGGAGCGGTGGCTCATGCCTGTAATCCCAGCACTTGGGGAGACCGAGGTGGGTGGATCACCTGAGGTCGGGAGTTTGAGACCAGCCTGACCAACATGGTGAAACCATGTCTCTATCAAAAAATACAAAAATTAGCCGGCAATGGTGGCAGGTGCCTGTTATCCAAGCTACTAGGGAGGCTGAGGTAGGAGAATTACTTGAACCTGGGAGGCGGAGGTTGCAGTGAGCCAAGATCACACCATTGCACTCCAGCCTTGGTGACAGAGCAGGACTCCATAAAATAAATAAATAAATAAATAAATAAATAAATAAATAAATAAAGTTAGTTTCTGAGTCACAGTCACATTTCAAGTTATCAATAGACTCATGACTACTGGCTGCCACATTGGACAGTGCAGATCTAGAACATTTTCAGAAAGCTCTATTGGGCCACGATGACTTAGAGAGTTAAGTGAATTGCCCTTGATCACATAGCCATTCCAATCAAATTCTGTGAACAGCACAATTTTCCTGTGTCTTATGTTTCTACCAATTCTATAAAAATGAAACTCATTTCTGTGTTGGACATCTCCTCTGGAAACTTCTCAAGCACCTGCCATAATTCATGTTGAGATGAGAGAGTGAGCCTAGTTGTAAACACCAAAATATTTGAACAAAAACAGAAGAAAAGTGGAGATGCATGTACAGATATTTAAAAATTATACAGGTAGCTGACTCCAGCTAGAGTGAAATATCCACATGTCTGTCTGATTGTTTTTAATTAACAAAACAAGACTTTTAAAATGTTGAAAGCATGGCTTCAATTCTTACCCTGGGCACATGCCCCTATTTTGACTGTGAAACCACCCCTTTGGCTTGAGGACTGAGGCAGACTCCTTCAGCAGTGGGTCTGCACAGGACCGTCTTGGATCTTGTTCTCTGCTCTGTATGTCCTGGGTGATTCCATGCCACGTCTAGGCATTAAAACCCATCTATACGCAGATGATTCCCAAATGTATATCTCTCTCCAGGCCTGCTGTCTCCTTGATCTCTGGATGACTTGGACTCTACACTTGGATGCCTAACAGTTATTTCAAGTCCACAAGTCCAAACATAACTCTTGATCTCACCCTGCCCCCAAACCCGCTCCTCCACCATCTTCCATTTCCCAAAAAATGGTAACCCCTGCATCAAGACATTCAAGCCAAAACCTACAGGTCATGCCTGATTCCATTCTTTCCTGCATGTCACGTTTCGAATCTGGTCACCTCTGCCTCTCAAATACACCCCCCACAAGTCTCTCCTTTCTATCTCCACCCCAGTTGTTCCAGACCAAGCCATCATCATCTCTCCCTGGACTCCTCCAAAAGCCTCACATTCTCCATCCTTCCACTGTAGTAAGTTTCAAATCAATGGCCTACCTGGCCTTTGCCTTCAAAGTTAAAATGATAGGAAGTGAACAGCAATCACAAGGAAGGATCTAAGTTAGATTTAAAAACAACTTCCTGTCAAATAGTGATGTGTGTGTGTGTGCGCGCGCGCGTGCACACACACACACACAGGGAGGCGGGTATTGACTGAGAATAAGCAAGAGGGAAACTTCTGGGCTGCTAGAAATGTTCTATATCTTGATCTAGGTGTTGGTTGTGTGGGTGCATACATATATGCATATAAATTATACTTTAATTTTTAAAAGTTAAAACAAAATAAAGAAAAGGAAAGGAAAGGACTTCTTGCCAAGGTTTTAAAGACAGTTTGGCAGCACACAAAGGGATGTTGTGGAATCTACTTTCTTGGCTTTCTTTCAGAATGGAATGGGAGTCCTAGCTGCCTGGGGGTGTTCAGTGCCTAGAATTAAAGAGATAAAATCAGAAATCACATTTGTTCTGCTTAATTCTACCCTTGGCCCTGTGTTAGATGCATCATGATGAATATTTAATGTGTCACTTAACATTTCATCACAGAAGAGTATTTAAGGACATTATGAATAATTAATATGCTGGGTGGAGGGACGTTTTAGAGTACCCAGCCTGGGACACTCTCCACTGTGGAGCCAAATTACTGTGGGATTCTTTGGGGTCAAAAGCAGTCACCATTTGCCAGGCCTTTCCTGGATGTGTCCAAATGCCACTGTGTCCTTCAGCTTCAGAAATAAGGCAGCCTAAAGCAAACCAGACTGTGATAAAAGGATGTGTTGTAAATTTACATTTATGGAGGAATACACCAACACAGTCTGTGGCACCTTATAGAAGCCAAGTTGACTCATGGCTTTCCCTTTCTCTCTACCCACTGACCAGCGATGGGAGACCCTGACCAACTGTCTGGCAAGCAGCTGAGTAGACATGATGATCTGAGTGTGTTGTCATCTGCAGGCAGGCACTTGTGTTTGCCAGATTGGGTAAGTAGGAGTGCAGGGATCTTGGTGTGCCATATAACAGCACAGTAGTTAAAGCACAGGCTCTAGAGCTGCATCACCTGGGTTCACTGCCCACTGCTGCCCCTTCCTGAATGTGTGACCTTAGGCAAGTTTCTGAATCTCTCTGTGCCTAAAGTAACTATAGGCAGTAGCACCAGTGGCATGAGTTTTAATGATTTTAGGTGTTAATGCATGTAACTAAAACAGTCCTTGGCACATGGCATGATGTTTTACAGATAAACTGCAAACAGACAAGTAATTTTCTTGTAAGAACAGTTCACACTTTCAGATGCACCTGACCCTAAGCCTGTGTTCTAAACCACCATTCTTCACTTCTTCCCTGAAAGCACTGAACTCTGATAGAGGTGTGCTGGGCACGATGGTGTAGCAGAAAGAAAAGAGTCCTCCTGGCACTGAGTTATACTTGCATAATGTGAGCCAGAGTTGAGGGCATGGGAATGGCATCCCATGACCTGAATTTATGTTCTGGCCGTGTCACCACCCAGCTGTGTAATCTTGAGCAGGTTACTTACCTCTTGGCCTCAGACTCCTCAGCTGTGCAGTGGGGAGTTGGATGGGGTCCTCGAAGATCCCTCTGACCCTGGCATTCTACCATTCCAATTTCCACATTCAGCCCTGCTTATAGCAGTGGCTCTGGTTTGGGTACATGGCTTTGATGGGGAACAGAGGCTGAAAGGCTGCTGCTGGGTGAGTATGTCTGAAGGTACCTCAAATGACAAATGTATCTGAGCATATCTTTCTCCTGCCCTCACCAACATTGATTTTTCCAAGTCTGGGATCGATGCATTGCTGAGATGGAGAGGGGAAGAGTACACAGTGTTCTTCCCCAAGTCCACAGAGGGCAGGTCCTTGCAGAGCTGTCTGCTTTGTGACTTCCTGCGTCTTCAGCAGGCACAGTGTAGACACTGTCATCTGGAGAGGTAGGCAGGAGGTGGAGGGAAAGTGAAGGAGCAATATTCTCCCTGGCTTGAAGGCCAGGAACTGAAGCTGCCTGATTTCTAGTCACAGTTTTGTTACTTCTTGTCTCTGAAACCCTGAGTCAGTCCCTCCTGGGGCCTCAATTTCCTAATCTATCAATAAAGATAATCTTATCTGAGGCTAGTCTGGCATATTAAAGGGCACAGGAAATCTCCTTGCACACTATCTAGTCCTGTAATATGGATGTGGTTTTCCTTTTCTTGGGAAATTTCTGGTGCTCACAAAACTGATTTACAAATACCTCCAGCTTTTGGGATGGAGACTAAAAGCCTTGCTTCTCAGGAGCATAGTCTTGCCACAGAAGCTGGAGTGTCTAAGAACACAGCCATGACTTTCTACTTGGCATCAAAAGCAGGGTTTGGGTGAGGAGCATGTAATTCTATACTAACGCGAACCCAGCAGGAAAGACAGTGTGATGGAGACCAGAGCCCTGTGCTTGGCATTGGAGGTGCACAAATGAATAGAAGGCTGATGGTCCAAAGAGAGAGAGAACTTGGTTAGACAATCACAATCTATGATGAAGTACATGTGCTTTGGGCGCATTGAGAAGAAATTTCCAAACTGTGATGTAATGTTGGAGAGGGAAGGGAAGCCTTCCTCGAGAAGGTGATGTCAGAGCTGAGTCCTGGAAGGTGAATAGGAGTTAGCTGGAAAATACAGGTTTTAAGAAAACGAATTCAAAGCAGAGGGTACTATATGTACTGAGGGCAAGAAAGACTGGCTATGCCAGGGAAAACAAGAAGTTCAGAATGGCTGGAGTGTAGAATCATGCTTCCAGGAATGTGGAAGGAAGGAAAAAGGAGAAGGGAGAGAGTATCAAGAGAAGAAGCAAGGGAGAAGTGCTCCCTGATCACAAGGGAGAAGAACAGAACTTTATTCCAATTCCCAGTTTAAAAATTCTTTAAACAGGATGGGCGCGGTGGCTCACGCCTGTAATCCCAGCACTTTGGGTGGCCGAGGGGGGCAGATCACAAGGTCAGGAGCTCAAGACCAGCCTGGCCAAAATGGCGAAACCCCGTCTCTACTAAAAATACAAACATTAGCCGGGCGTCGTGGCGGGTGCCTGTAGTCCCAGCTACTCGGGAGGCTGAGGCAGGATAATTGCTTGAGCCCAGGAGGTAGAGGTTGCAGTGAGCCAAGAGCACACCACTGCACTCCAGCCTGGGTAACAGAGCAAGACGTCTAAAAAAAAAAAAAAAAGAAAGAAAAAAATCTTTACACATCATGATGGCCACAGAGGGTAAGAGATTTGCCCATGGCCATATGGGGAAACAAATGACCCCAAAATGGGTTGAGGGTGGGGTAGGCATGAATGTGTTGAAGTCACTGCGCTTGAGAGTGGCTGCCAGAGATTTCCTACCTTGCTGAAGGTGATCGCAAAGTGGTTGCATAGCAGGTTAATAGTATACTAAACGCACAGTAGCTGCAGAGCAGTCTAAACATTCCAGATGTGCTACGTTTCTGTGCAAGAAGAAACTAATTAAATTCTGTGAATGGGAAGTGTGTGTGTGTGTCTGAGAGCGGACAGCGGAATCAGACTAATCTGACATTTCACACTCTTTCCATGACCTTGGCAGATGGTTTCCGTTCGGCCAGTCTCTGTTCCCCACTCTCCATTTATGTATCTTCCTAAGGCTTGAGCAGCTAGCATTTAGAAATGGTACAGACAAATTCCAGGTTTTGTTTTCTCAAAAAACAAAAAACAAAAAAAAACAACCAACCAACCAAACAGAAAAAAACCCCTTCCCATTAGGGGCTGCCGTTTGACAGGAGCCGTTATTTTCAAATCTGAGAAACCCAAGCCCAGACCAGCTTTGTAAGGTCCCCAGAATAGCGCCTCCAGGTAAGGTCTGCTCTGGAGCTAGAACCTAGGCTCCTGTGTCCTAGCCCGACACTCTTCACCCTGCACCTGCCAGGGGTAACGGTGTTGTCTTATAAGGTCTGTAGTAACTGTGATGAGGCCAGAAAGTGATGTCAGGTGTGCGGGGACCCCTCTGGGCCTTCTCTGCACGGCCATAGATAACCCCACCTAGGAAACCCCTTCAGAGGCCCTGGAGGACAAAGACTCCTTGACCTTCCACCCCAAACTCCACTCTGATCTTTGTTCCCATGATCAGCATGACTTAAAAGCTACACTATGTGAGGAGGACTGGGGACGAGGGGTTGCGATTTTAGGAATTTCGCCACTTTATGCCAGCGAATGAAGGACTGCCCCAAGCTCTACAACGAAATCCTCCGTGAAGCGGGCCCTCAGCTTGAGCCCAGGCTTTGAGGAGGTCTAAAATGTGAAGCTCCAGCGCCGCAGAGAGGAGCAGCCCCTCACCTCGGATCGCTTTCCTTCCCCTTCCTTTGTATCAAATGCTCACCCCTAGTTCGCAGGGGCGCCGGGGGTGAGTCCAGCCTGAGTCGTGCCCGGCCGATGGCGCTGTCCCTCTGCCCTCGTTCCCTCAGCCCATTTTCTCCTCAACAGGCAACAGAAATGTCTGAACACCTGCGGGGGCACAGCCCGGGGTGAGAGGCCTGAGCAGGCAGAATGTCTGTAATTATAAAGTGCTGTCCAAGATCCTAGGCCAAACCCTGGGGAAACGGAATTGGAAGAACTGCGTCCAGGCCTTGGGGAGAATTCTCTCCGCACAAGGCGAAGCGTTTCGCGGCTCAAGGGTCCCTGTGGTGACGCGCTGCTCTCTAGCGGTAGGAGGTGGAAATGACCGCGTCTTCCTGGCCTGCTTCCAAGAGCATCAGTGAGGTAAGCCCCAAACCTGAGAGCTGGGCTCTTGAAATCCTCTAGGAAAGATTCAAGGAAAGGGTCCTGTTCCCACTGACTTTCTGCAAAGAGGAAAAAGAGAAGTGTGCAGAGAGGTGCTGGGGAAGAAACGCTAGACTGGTCACCTGGACGCTCAGCTTGCGGTTGTATAAACAACTGCCAGCTTTCCCTAAAGAAATGGTTCCATCTAGCTCCTGAGGTCGCACGGGGCTGGAGAGAGCTGAATGTTTCCGCCAACGGTGTTTATGTGGTCACTTCTTTCTACCTTCCTCCAGTCCCTTGGTCCTCGATATTTCTCTTCTGCTGTCCCCTAGGACCAGGCCTTGTCAAACTGTGTCAGAGAAGAATACTGGTGAATTGAAAGAACAGGATCGTTAGTCACACCTGTGGGAGAACTTCTCCAGGCAGGTCAGGTAGAGTCCATGCTATGCTGACTCGCTTTGAAGTTAATAACCATAACCATTATTACGGGAGATTTTGGTCAACAAACACAAAACTTCAGTTAGGAGGAACAAGTTTAAGAGGTCTATTGTACATCACAGTGACTAAAGTTAATAATAATATATTGTATACTTAAAAATTGCTAAGAGAGTAGATTTGAAGTGTTCTCATCGCATAAAAATAAGTATGTGAGACAATAGACATGTTAAATGGCTTGATTTAGTCATTACACAATGTATTCATATATCAAGATACATTGCACATAACAAATATATATAATTTTTACCTGTCCATTGAAAAAATATATCCATAATAGCAAATTGTTCTGTATGCTTTCTTCATGCCAGGCAATACTCTAAACTCCTGTCATATGCTTACTCATTTAATGCTCACAGCGGCCTTATGAGGTAGGTACTGTTTTACTCCATTTTACTGATGAGGAAACAGGCTCAGAGAGGTTAAGAAGCTTATCAGATAGAAGCAGAAGATCTAGCATTTGAGCTAGAACATGTCGAAACTACTCTCCTATCCTGTTTCTACTATTTCTCCTGACACAAAATAGTAGGTCAGTAGAGTCAGAGAGCCTGGGTGCAGAGAGGTAATTAGAGTTAGAGGCCAGAACTGCCTGAGGAAACCATAGGATTCCTGGATCCCATAAAGGAAGAGGTGCAAGGCGGAGTGGCCTTTCTGAAACAGATTCTCCAAGGAAAGTATCATCTGAGATGGACCTCTCTGAGTGCCTGTCTCTCCAAACAAGGTCATAGTAACTGTGGCTTCCACAAGGTGAATCAAGCCTTGGCAAATCTTAACTTGGAAGCTCTTAAGCTCCTTAAGAATAGGGATTGTTTTCCAGCACTTTGGGAGGCCGAAGCGGACGGATCACAAGGCCAGGAGATCAAGACCATCCTGGCTAACACAGTGAAACCCCGTCTCTACTACAAATACAAAAAAATTAGCCGGGCGTGGTGGCGGGCGCCTATAGTCCCAGCTACTGGTGAGGCTGAGGCAGGAGAATGGTGTGAACCTGGGAGGCGGAGCTTGCAGTGAGCTGAGATTGTGCCACTGCACTCCAGCCTGGGTGACAGAGCGAGACTCCACCTCAAAAAAAAAAAAAAAAAAAAAAAAAAGAATAGGGATTGTTTCAATAGTGACCAGTGTCTAAGAGTGCTTCATGCTTGGTTGGTGCATAGTAAGTGCTTGTGGAATGTAGGATCGATAGCAATAATAGCTAACATTTAGTAAGCAATTACAATATGCCAAGCACTCTTATTAGAGCTTTCCATGCACTATCTCATGTAATAGTCACAATATACCTATGATGCATAATTGTTATCATACTATCCCCATTTCACAGATAAGGAAATTGGGGCACTACAGATTAAATTGCTTTTCCAGGTCACACTGAGAATGGAACAAGTATTTCACTTCAGATAATGTGTGTTTGTCTTCAATGTCCAGTTTCTTAACCTCCATGCTGTAGCATTTTTCTGGGTCAGAAGGAAGAGAAGGAATAAGAGAAGAGGAATAAAAAAATCCTCAGGATGTCTGTCCAGGTCCAGCAGTTCTCCACCAGGGGACCATTGATAAGATTCTGATATTTGAAGTACCTTTTGGGGGGAGAAAGTCATAATAATGCAGACAATTTTTGTGTCCTTGCCAACTATTGAGCTGAGTGCCTTTTTAGACCTCAGAACTCCCTCATGAGGTAAGTACCACTATCACAGCCATTTCGCAGAAGAAACTGAGGCACAGATGGGTTAAGTAACTCTCCCAAGGTCACCCAGCCAGTAGGTGGTGGAGCTGGAATTTGAATCCAGGGTATCTGGCTCCTGACTTGGGCTCCTGACCACTGTGCTATACTGCCAGAGCCTTTGTTAGAGTCAGAAAGGAGACCGGAGAGCATACACATGTCTAGACCTATTACTCTAGACAATATTAGAGGGAAGTTAGGCCTTTTCTGCTTTTCTCCTAGAAAACCTTACAGGAACAGCTAGACAATACCTCATTCTTTTATGGGAAAATCCCAACCTGGAGAGGTGTATTTCTAGCCCAGACTCAGTGTGGAGGACACGTTGCCTAAGTCCTGGAAGATAAGGAAAGAACAGAGCAATGTGAACGAGACTACAGAACTGCCAACCTCAAGCAGGGTTCACCTTCATCTCTGCCTCCTTTCCCCTGCTGCTGCTTCTTGGTCTGGTTTGACTCTGTGGCCCTCATGTGGTATATACAGGGAAGTGCAGGAGCTTTTCCTTTTAATCATCACAGGTAAAAACCTGAGAGTAAAAGACTGGTGATCAGCACAAAGATGGGATCCCAGTTGCTCATAGGATTTGCATCTTCCTCCTTTTTCTAGGGAGGTACCCTTTCCTAAGCACAAGTTATCCAGCTGTGACATACGGTGAGGATGATTCTCTAGGAAGAAAACTGTGTTGGTTACAAGCCCATTTTTATTATTGCCTTGGTATGTCCATTCATTACTGCCTTCTCTGTGAATGGTTAAGATATTCTTCTAGGCGACACAGAGGAAAGGAAACTGGCTGTGTAAGAGATTCAGAGCCTGGGACAGAGAGTTTTGGGGTTTTTTGTTGTTAAATTCAGGCTACAAAGTAAATGGTGGAATCCATCCATGGTTTTGAAAGGAGCAGCCCTAACTGGGCACTAACCATGATGCTGAGTATCATTGCCTTGTTTTGTAGAGGTCTCAGGTTCCTGGGGATGCATTATTTTTGTGGTGATTTAATAGAGGTTAAATAGAGGTTGTCTTCTTGAATGATGAGTTGTTTATCCCGATGAAGAAAGCAGGAAAAAAATACCAGGCAGAGCTGGGCGCAGTGGCTCACACCTGTAATCCCAGCACTTTGGGAGGCTAAGGTGGGTGGATCACCTGAGGTCAGGAGTTTGAGACCAGCCTGACCAACATGGCGAAATCCCGTCTCTACTAAAAATACAAAAATATCAGCCGGGTATGGTGGCTTGTGCCTGTAGTCCCAGTTACTTGGGAGGCTGAGACATGAGAATCGCTTGAACGTGGGAGGCGGAGGTTGCAGTGAGCTGAGATCATGCCAGCCTGGTGTAACAGAATGAGACACCATCAAAAACAACCAACCACCTAAACAAACAAAACCCACTAGGCAGAGTGAAGGGTGAGGACAAACGCACCGAAGTGTGAAGGGGCAGTGAGCAATGCAGGACAAGGGATAGACTGGCTGGAGACAGCTGAACAGGTGGGTTGGAGTAAGAGTGAGCAGGGTTTGGGGTGTCAGTCTGAAGAAATGAATAAATAAAATTTGGGAACTTTGATAACTGGGGGTAATCCTTGTATTCTCCTTACCAAGGGATATTCATGTAGGTTAATGTAAACTAATGGATAAACTTCTAAGCTAAAAATGTTGGTATCAGTTCTTGATGAGGGAGCAAGTTGATAAGAAGGCTTCCTGTATCTCTCCTCTCAAATCCTACTATTTAGGTGGGAATCCACTTTATGTCTACTTCATCTACTTTAATTATAGTGGATCCAGTAAGAGACAGAAGACAGACCCCATCTCTACAAAAAATTTTAAAAATTGTCTGGGCAAGGTGGCATGCACCTATAGTCCCAGCTACTCAGGAGGCTAAGGTGGGAGAATAGCTAATGCCTGGGAGGCCGAGGCTGCAGAGAGTTGTGATCATGCCACTGCAGTCCACGGTGTGTGACAGAGTAAGACCCTGTCTCAAAACAAACAAACAAACAAACAAACAAATAAACAAACCAGACAAACAAAAACAACAGCAGCAAAGAGAGATGGAAAACATGCTGTTTAATGAAGGGAAGGATTAGAAAATCTGGTCTTTAATTTTTGATATACTATTTAATATTTATGTGGTACTCAGTTATTATTTTACTTCTTTGAGCTTATATTTTGCCATTGGCAAAGTGAATAATGCCTGACTTACAGCATTAAGAGGATTAAATGAGACACTGCATCATTCACCAAATGTTTATTGAGCATCTACTATGTGTTGGACACTGTGGCAGGTTTGAGAGATCAAGTCACCATAAAGCCTTCAAAACAGTTGGAAAAAGTACAAATAAACAAATTACAATGTGTGTGTGTGTGTGTGTGTGTGTGTAAGAGCAGAGTTGGGAGTGTAAATTTGTTGAGGAGTCAGGAAAGACCTCTTGAAAGAAATTCTACTTTAGTTAAAACCTAAAGAGAAGTTGAGAACTAGCTAAGTAAAAGGGTGGAATGGAAGTTCTTGCAGATAAAGAAACCAAGATGATAGACACTGAGACCACGTTATCTTCAAGAATCAAAAAAAATTAAAGTATGGCTGGAGAATAGAATGAGGAGGGTAATAGGGAAAACTGACATTACTAAGGTCATGAAAATTCTTCTAAATCATGATAACAATATTATTGTGATAACCAACATTTATTGCCTATGACGTTGTGGGCACCATGCTGTGTGTTTTATGTGTGTTGTCTTTAATAACAAGTTTGAACCCTCACACCAAGTCACAATAAAGCCAAGCCACGTATGTTTTTCCTGCTTTCTCAAGTCATTTTTGGGCCTGCTTGGACCTGCTGTGCTTGCCCCAGAAAGCCTTATTATATAAGTCACGGACCATTTCATACCCTTTGGTGCACGTTTGGCATCATCAATCTGAACCAAATTTGGAGTGGAAGTTCATTCCACTCTTGCAGACTGATGGCAACCTTGTCTCATTTAGAGTTTACAGCAACTGTATGAAGTAGGTGATAGAATTATCTTTGTTTTACAGATGAGAAAACTAGTGAAGATATTAACTAGTCCAAAGTCATATAGTTGAGAAATCATACATGGATACAAACTGAGATCATTCTAACTCTTGAAGCCATGCTCTAAGCTGCTCTGCTCTACTATTTCCCGGGTAAGGGACTTTGGACTTTATTTTAAGGTCAATGAAACAACATTGAGAATGTTAAGTAGGAGAACAATATGATAAGTTTTGCATTTTATAAAGGTCTTTCTGGAATTTGTGTACAATAGAGTGATTTGCATTGACATGTACAATTCCCTTTTCACAAAAACAGATAAGGTAATTAAGAATAAAATTTACCTGAAATATGAGCCTTGTGTAAAGAAAGAAGGCAACATTCACAGGTGCCAGAAATAAAGAAGGATCACAAAACTTGAGAAGGGAGCATGGAGCCAAAGTTGAATACGTTCGGGGTACTCAATGTCAGGGTGATGGGATTTTAATGGCAACAGAGAGATGGTTGATGAGACCCAGGGCCTCTGCATGTTAAGGAGCTGGGAATGAACCAGCTATATACAGTTGGGAGTTACCGGTTTATGAAGGAAGAGATGAAATTCCTCTGTTTCACAGCTCAGAGATACCATATGGAAGCTTGATAGGCTCATGAGAAGATGGAAAAAATTAATGTGAGGAAATTAACCCTCAAGCTGATTCAGCATACATGATCTCTAAATTGCACACCCCAGGAGTATGGAAATCTAGAGTCAAGATACATTACAAAATTCCTCTGGAACCAGTGAAAGTCACAGAATCGCAGCAAAGGAATTTGAAACTGCCCCACAAGATTGTTCCAAGGTCCCAGGACCTGAAGGTCTTCCATGGAAAACAACTCTCTTTCAAGAGAGCTCATGATTTTAAAATATCGCAAGTCACATAAGGAAACAAACTGATTAGAAAGGTGGTAGAGTGCACACACAAATAGCTGCAGTTAGTAGAAAAAAAAAATGGAGAGTCTTTAAGTTAGATAAGCTCAAAGAGAAAGAGAAGGGGTAATGTCACAGAGCAAGAGGAAGACATTGTAGGAAAGGAATCAGTAAATCGAAAAACAAACAAATCTAAATTTTAGAAATGAAAAATCTGGCTAATCAAATTTAGAATTTAATAGATGGGTTTGTAGACTGATCAAGAGAGAATGAGGGGGAGAATGATGTCAGCAGGATGGCCAACTAAAAGCTTCTAGTGCTCATTTGTCCAACAAAGATAGCCAAATAGCACATAAACAATCACATTTTAATAAAAATAACTAAAAAAGAGTGACTGAGTACGGCAAAGGAGTAATAAAAACCCCAGTGAGCCCGGAAACTGAGGTTGACCACAGAGAGCAAAAGGAAACACGTGGTCTTCACCACCCCACCTCTTTCTAGAATCAGCTAGAAACCAGGATGAATCTCTTTTTATGGTGCAAAGGTAGACAAGAGCATCCCAGTAACCACCATCAACTCTTTGGACACCTACACTTCCCATTGCTGGGGTCCCCCTGAAGTCTTCACATGCACTAAGTCCAGCTGAGGGAGCTGCCTGGAGTCTGCAAAGTTGTGTTCCCCCCAGAGAAGGAGCTGCCACTAGGCCCCACCCCACTGTGGCCTGCACAGCTACTATCTGACCCCATTTTGGAACTGGAATTACTGCTGGAGTGTCTTGCTCCAAGGGAGAGTAGCCATGGCTCTTGTCCATCTCTGAGGCTAAACCACCTTTGAACCATCCCTGCCCAGTGGTCTAACATCCCAAAGCCAAGCTTCAAGCAACTGTTACACCTTTGCCCATGGGGCCGAACGGCACTACCTACACTTCCTCTCTCCCCCTTCGGCTGGAGCTGAAGCTGCACACTTCCTCCTGAGAAAACAGTGCTTTAGCAGAATAGCCCCATCGACTTCTCTCAGTTATGGCTGTGCCCTGCCTCTAAGGTCCTGAATTGAAAAGTGTACTGCCTCTTGAGGAAACAGTGCCTTGGCAGAGACCCACATCTCGGGGAAATAGTGCCTGGCAGCCCAGAACAGCCACCCTCCATGCCTGAGCCTGAGCTGAAGTGGCACACAAACCCCTGGGGGATTGGTGCCCTGGAACCTGAGCAGCTCAGGGCTGAGCTGATGTAGTACCCCATGTTCCAGGGAAACATGGCAGTGGCTGAGCTGAGACACTCTACCCTACAGGTTAAACTACTCTAATACCTTGCTTTCCTGGCATTAGACTAGTCTCCTAGAGTCTGAGCTGCCAAGAAAGGCCTCTCTCCAGGGAGTGCAATCATCACTGTGCTGGTCCCCTGACCCCCAGGGCCCAAACAACGGATGTGCCTGAGCACTAGGAAAGCTTGCTGCTGCACCTAGCCTCACAGAGTCTGGAATACTACTGAGTCCGCCATCCCGGAGTCACCACTACATGTTGCCTCATCCCCAGGGACCCAAGTTTCCACTGAGCTCTATTGGACCAGGTTCCCAAATTGCAGATATACCTTGCTCTCTGTACTCTAAACTCCAGAGCTCCTTTTCTTCCCTGGAGTTGCATATACCCTCCCCACAGGGGTAGAATCACAGGTAAAACCAAACTCTCTGGGTCCAAGCTTCTAGGGGTTTCCTCAGAGTTGCAGATCCTGGCTCTGCAGGCAAATTACATCCAATCCTGCCATAAACAGTGAACCTGCACCTCAAGACCCAGGTGCCACAATAAGTGCATGAGACTCTGTGGGAAAATTGAAAGTAGGAGGACTTCAAGCACCCATAAAGAAAGAATTTTAAAAATAACAAAAGAAAACATTAAGTCACATATAAAGAATCCCCATTAGAGTAATAGCAGATTTATCCTCAGAAACCTTACAGGGCAGGAGAGAAAGAAATGACATATTCAAAGTACTGAAAGAAAAAAAAAGGCAGCCAAGAATACTATACCCAGTAAAGCTATTCTTCAGAAATAAGGGAGAGCCAGGTTTGGTGACATATGCCTGAAGTCCCAACTACTCAGGAGGCTGAGGTGGGAAGATTGTTTGAGCCTAGGAGTTCAGATCAGCCTGAACAACATAGGGAGACCTCATCTCAAAAAAAGAAAAAAAAAAGGAAAAAGAAATAAAGCTTTTCCCAGACAAGCAAAAACGAAGGAAATTCATTACCACCAGACTGATCTTATGAGACATACTCAAAGGACTCCTATATCTGGAAGTGAAAAATGATAATCATCATTATGAAGACATACAAAAGTATAAAATCCCTAATAGACACACAAAGGAAAAACAGAGAAGAAATAAGCCTTATTACTACAGAACACTACCAAACTGCAATGATTAAACAATAAGAGAGGGAGAAAGGGACAAAAGATATACAAAACAACTAGAAAACGATTAACAAAATGACAGTAGGTCTTACCAATCAGTGATAACCTTAAATATATCAATGGCTTAAACTCCCCACTTAGAAAAAACAGACTGGGCCGGGCGCGGTGGCTCAAGCCTGTAATCCCAGCACTTTGGGAGGCCGAGACGGGCGGATCACGAGGTCAGGAGATCGAGACCATCCTGGCGAACACGGTGAAACCCCGTCTCTACTAAAAAATACAAAAAAACTAGCCGGGCGAGGTGGCGGGCGCCTGTAGTCCCAGCTACTCCGGAGGCTGAGGCAGGAGAATGGCGGGAGCCCGGGAGGCGGAGCTTGCAGTGAGCTGAGATCCGGCCACAGCACTCCAGCCTGGGTGACAGAGCAAGACTCCGTCTCAAAAAAAAGAAAAAAAAAAGAAAAAACAGACTGGCTGAATGGATTTTTGAAAACATAATCTAGTATATGCTCCTACAACATAATACTTCACCTGTTAAGACACGTAAAGACTGAGAGTAAAATGATGGAAAAAGATATTCTCTGTAAACAGAAAGCAAAAGTGAGCAAGACAGTAGATAAAACAGACTCTAAAACTGTCCAAAACTGTAAAAAGAAACAAAATCATTAATAATGATAAAGGGATGAATTCAGCAAGATGACATAACAATTATAAGTATATATGCATAAAACACTGGAACACCTAAATATATAAAACAAATAATATTAGATCTAAAAGGAAGAGATAAAATCTAGTGCAATAACTGTTGGGGACTTCAGTACTCCACTCTCAGCATTGAACAGATCATCTACACAGAAAATTCATAATGAAACATTGGATTTAAACTGCACTTTAGACCAAATGAACCTAACAGGTATTTTCAGAATATTTTATCCAACAGCTGAAGAACACGCATTTTTTTTCTTCAGCACATTGGACATTCTTCAGGATTGACCATATATTAGGTCATAAAACAAGTCTCAACAAATTTAAAAGAATTGAAATCATATCAAGTTTTTTTCTCAGCACAATGGAATAAAACCAGAAATCAATAACAAGAGGAACTTTCAAAACTGCACAAACACCTGGAAATTAAACAAGATGCTCTGGAATGGCCAATGGGTCAATGAAGAAATTAAGAAGAAAATTTAAACATTGATTGAAACCAATGATAATATGAACACACTATATCAAAAACTATGGGATACAACAAAAGCAGTATTAAGAGGGCAATAAACAACTACATCAAAAAGTAGAAATATTTTAAATAAATAACCTAACAATGCATCTTAAGGAACTAGAAAAACAAGAACAAACCAAACCCCAAAGAAGGAACAAAGAGAGAGTTAATGGAAGTGCTCTTTGAAAAAAATGACCCGTGCTGCAGTAAGCAGAGATGAGGATATAGAAAAGAAAAAGAAGAGACAAAGAGGATAGAATGCCGAGTATCATCATGCCTCTGATGAAAAATACAAGGTATTTCTTGTTGTAATCTCAGAGTGTAGTAGGACTTTCAAACTATGATTAAAAACCAGAGGACATAAAACAAACCCACCCAAACAAAGTCAAATTAATTACAAGCTAGGAAAATATATTTGCAATTCATAGCATATACAAATGGCTAGTTTCTGAAATATATTAAGATGCCAATAGCCCAATAAGAAAATGAGTAAATTTAAATGAGTTAACAAAAAAAGGAAATTAGATAGCCCTTAAACAAATTTAAAAGATGATGAATTTCACTCACAGTAAGTAGTATTTATTAAGCACGTCATATATGCCTGGGTTGGTGCTTTACATTCCCACAACAACCTTTTGTTGAAGTAGACTCTCTTCTTATCTCCATTTTATAGATGAGGAAACTAAAGCATAGAGAGGTTAAGTTTTCTCAAATACATTCAGCTGGTGGTGTGATCAGGATTCAAACTCAGGCAGCTTGACCGTAGACACCACCACTTCTCTATATTGTTTCTTGGTATTTGCACTGAAATATAAGTTAAATACAAGCTAAAATATAGTAAGATACATTTTATTTAACTCCCAGATTAACATGAATAAAAAGCTGAATATATATTGGTGGGGATCCAGAGAAACAATCTCATATATTGCTAATATGAACGTAAATTGTTTGACCTCCCTGGAGAAAAATTTGTCAACATTTTTGACAAATAGATGGCTGTCCTTGTAATTCTTATTTTCCTTAAAATCTAGAACTGGAGTATAAGTGTATGTTTTGGGGGTGATGATGGTGGTGGATCCTATTCTTTGCAACAAGAATGAGACTGTTGGGTTAAGGCAAGTGTTATAAAAGTTGGGCAGTAGCTGGTGGTTAACTCACAATCCACAGTTCTTGATGGTCTAAGCCACATCTATTTTCCAAACTTCTCCAATTTATCCTCCAAACTTCAACTCCCTGGCCTTCCCTAAAATCCTTATCAGATAGGGTTTGATATCCCCTAGATGCCGCCAAGACAGTAGGTATTGCAATAGACAGGTGCAGCAGAAGGAGAAGTAGCAGAACATTAGCTGCTTGGGATTTTCCTGGTCAGCTTGAAGATGCCACTCATGAAATTCTGAGGTCATCTCTTCCTGGTCTTCACATGTGAATTGTGCTCATGAAGCCAGACCTGGGTATTTGCTTCCAGGCCCAAAATGCATTCAGTTACTTATTTTTCCAGCAACTTTCTGACCTACATAAGAGGTATTCAATAAATATTTGTTCAATGAATAAATGGATGGATCTCGGACTGCATCATATCCTCATTTTTGGCTGCCAAAAATTCTTGGCTTTCTGCCCTTAAGCCTATACATTATAGAAAGATCTGTCATGCAAACAGAAAACAAACAAGAGCAGAGGTCGCTTTTAAATCAGATAAAATGGACTTTAAACCAACAAGAGTCAAAAAGGACAAAGAAGGACATTAAATAATGACAAAGTGTTCAACTCAATAAGAAGACTTAACAATCCTAAATATATGTGCCCTCAACATTGGAGCACCCACATTCATAAAAGACCTACTTCTAGACCTGTGAAAAGACTTAGACAGTCACAATAATAGTGGGGGATTTCAGCACCCCTCTGAAAGCATTAGATCACCAAGGCAGAAAACTGACAAAGAAATTGTGGACTTAAATTCAACACCTGACCAATTGTACCTAATAGACATTTATGGAATACCACACCCAGCAACCACAGAATATATGTTAATCTCATCTGCACTTGGAACATACTCTAAGATTGACCACATGCTCAGCCATTAAGCAAGTCTCAATAAATTCAGAAAAATTGAAATCATACCAACCATGCTGTCAGACCACAGTGGAATAAAAATAGAAATCAATACCAAAAGATGTCTCAAAAGCAAACAATTACATGAAACTAAACTACTGGCTCCAGATTCACTTTTGGATAAACAATAAAGGCAGAAAAAAAACCCTTTGAAATAAATGAAAATAGAGACACGGCATACCAAAATCTCTGGGATGGAGCAAGAGTAGGGTTAAGAGGAAAGTGTATAGCATTTAACACGCAATGAAAAAATTAGAAAGCTCTCAAATTAACAATCTAACATCACACCAAGAGAACTAGAAAAACAAGAACAAACTAACCCTAAGGCTAGAAGAAGGAAAGAAATAGCTAAAATCAGAACAGAACGGAATGAAATTGAAACCAAAAAATCCATACAAAAAGTCAACAAAACCAAAAGTTGGTATTAAAAGGATAAACAAGGTTGATAGACCACTAGCTAGATTAACAAAGAAAAAAGGCTGGGTGCGTTGGCTCACACCTGGAATCCCAGCACTTTGGGAGGCTGAGGCCGACAGATCACTTGAAGTCAGGAGTTCAAGACCAGCCTGGCCGACATGGTGAAACCCCATCTCTACTAAAAATACAAAAATTAGCTAAGTATGGTAGCGCATGCTATTCTGGAGGCTGAGGCACAAGAATCACTTGAACCTGGTAGACAGAGGTTGCAGTGAGTCAAGATTGCATCACTGCACTCCAGCCTGGATAGCAGAGTGAGACTGTATCTCAACAACAACTACAACAACAACAACGAGACAAAACAAAAGGAAAAAAGAGAAGATCCAAATAAACACAATCAGAAACAACAAAGGTAAGATTACAACGGATCTCACAGAAGTACAAAAGTTTCTCAGGCACTATTATGAACACCTTTATTACACAAACTAGAAAATCTAGAAAAATGGTTAAATTCCTGGAAACATGCAACCTCCAAAAATTGAATCAGGAACAAATTGAAACCCTGAAAAGAGCAATATTGAGTTCTGAAATTGAATTAATAATAATAAATTTCTACTCACCAAAAAATGCCCCCAACCAGATGGATTCATAGTGGAACTCTACCAGATGTACAAAGTAGAGCTGGTACCAATTCTACCAAAACTATTTCAAAATATCAAAGAAGTGGCAATCTTCCTTCACTCATTCTATGAAGCCAGCATCATTCCATCATTCTGATACCAAAAACTGGAAAAGACACAAGAAAAGAAGACTGCAGGCCAATATCCCTGATGAACATAGGCACAAAAATCCTCAACAAAATAATAGCAAATTAAATCCAGCAGCATATCAAAAAGTTAATTCACATAATCAAATAGGCTTCATTCCTGGGATGCAAGGTTTGTTCAACATATGCAAAACAACAAATGTGATTCACTATATAAGTAGAATCAAAAACAAAAAACCTATGGTTATCTCAGTAGACACAAAAAAATCTTTCAATAAAATCCAAATCCCTTCATGACAAAAACCCTTAACAAACTAGGCATCAAAGGAACATACCTCAAAATAATAAGAGCCATCTATGACAAACCCATAGCCAATATTAGATAGAATGGGCAAAAGCTGGAAGAATTCCTTTTAAGAACAGGAACAAAACAAGGATGCCCACTCTCACTGCTTTTATTCAACATAGTACTGTAAGTCCTAGCCAGAGCATTTAGGCAAGAAAAAGAAAAGGGATCCAATAGGAAAAAAAAAGAAGTAAAATTCTGTCTCTTCACTGAGCATATAATCTATTCCTAGAAAACATTAAAGACTCCACCAAAAGCCTCATGGAACTGATAAACCACTTTAGTAAAGTTTCAGGTTATAAAATCCTATGTAGCAAAAATAGTAGTGGCTGGGCATGGTGGCTCACACCTGTATTCCCAGAAATTTGGGAGGCTGAGGTGGGAGGATGGCATAAGCCCAGGAGTTCAAAGACTAGTCTGGGCAAAATAGCAAGACCCCAATTCCACCCCGCAGCTCACCCAGATCTGTAGCATTTTTATAGACCAATAGTGCTCAAGCTGAGAGCCAAATCAAGAACACAATCCCATTTACGATAGCCACACACACACAAATATAATACCTAGAAATACATCTAACCAAGAAAGTGAAAGATCTCCACGAGAAGACTACAAAACACTGCTGAAAGAAATCATAGATGACACAAATGAATGGAGAAACATTTCATGTTCATGGATTGGAAGAATCAATATTATTAAAATGACCATGCTGCTTAAAGCAATCTACTGAGTCAATGCTATCCCTATCAAACTACTGGCATTTTACTGCCATTTTTACTATCAATTAGAAAAAAATTCTAAAAGTCATCTGGAACCAAACAAGAGTCCAAATAGCCAAAACAATCCTGAGCTAAATGAACAGGGCAGTAGGCATCACATTGCCCAACTTTGAACTATATTATAAAGCTTTAACCAAAACAGCATAATACCGGTACAAATGCAGACACATAGACCAATGGAGCAGAAGAATCGAGAACCCAGAAATAAAGCTGCACGCCCAGCCATCTGATCTTCAACAAGCTGACAAAAATCAGCAATGGGGAAAGGACTCCCAATTCAATAAATGGTGCTGGGATAGCTAGCTAGGCATATGCAGAAGAATGAAACTAGACACCTACCTTTCACCATATGTAAAAATTAACTCAAGATGGATTAAATATTTAAGTGTAAGACCTCAAACTGTAAGGATCCTAGAAAAAAAACCTAGAAAATATCATTCTGGAAATCAGCTTTAAGAAAAAATTTGAGTAAGCCTTCAAAAGCAGTTGCAACAAAAACAAAAATTACCAACTGGAACCCAATTAAACTAAAGAGCTTCTGCGCAACAAAAGAAACTATCAACATATTAAACAGTAGACTACAGAATGGAAGAAAATATTCACAAACTGTACAATTGACAATGGTTTAATATACAGAATCTATAAGAAACTTAATTCAATGAATAAAAAACAAATAGACCCATTAAAAAGTAGACAAAAGACATGAACGGACATTTCTCAAAAGAAGACATACATGTGGACAACAAACATGTGAAAAAATGCTACATACTGATCATTAGAGAAACGCAAATCAAAATCGCAATTAGATGCCATCTTACACCTGTCACAATAGCGATTAATAAGCAGTCAAAGGGCCGGGTGTAGGGGTGTGGTGGCTCACGCCTGTAATCCCAGCACTTTGGGAGGCTGAGGCGGGTGGATCGCGAGGTCAGGAGTTCAAGACCAGTCTGGCCAAGATGGTGAAACCCTGTCTCTACTAAAAATACAAAAAAAAAAAAAAAAAAAAATTAGCTGGGTGAGGTGGCAGGCACCTGTAATTCCCCCACTTACTTGGGAGGCTGAGGCAGGAGAATCACTTGAACCCAGGAGGCAGAGGTTACAGTGAGGCGAGATCGTGCCACTGCACTCCAGATAGGGTGACAGAGTGAGACTCCGTAAAAAAAAAAAAAAAAAAAAAAAGGTCAAAAAAATAACAGATGCTGGCGAAGCTACAGAGAAAAGGAAACACTTATACATTGTTGGTGGGAATGTAGATTAGTTCAGCCACTGTGGAAAAGTTTGGAAATTTCTCAAAGAACATAAAACAGAACTACCATTTGACCCCGCAATACCATAACTGAGTATATATCTAAAGGAAAACAAATTATTCTTTTTAAAAATAATTAAGAGAGTATTATTTTCTTTTTCTTTTTTAACGTTTGTTTTAGATTCAGGGGTACATGTGCATGTTGTTGTATAGGTAAACTCAAGTCATGGAGGTTTGTTGCACAGATTATTTAATCACTCAGGTAGTAAGCCTAGTACACAATAGTTGTTTTTTCTGCTCCTCTCCCTCTTCCCAACCTCCGCCCTCAAGCAGGCCCCAAGGTCTATTGTTTTCCTATTTGTGTCCTTGGGTTCTCATCAGTTTGCTCCCACTTTATAAGTGAGAACATTGGTATTTGATTTTCTGTTCCTGCATTAGTTGGCTAAGGATGATGGCCACTAGCTCCATTCATGTTCCTGCAAAGGACGTGATCTCATTATTTTTCATGGCTGTGTAGTAGTCCAATGTATTTGTACCACATTTTCTTTATCCAGTCTACCACTGATGGACATTTAGGTTGACTGTATGTCTTCTTATTGTGAATGGTGCTGTGATGAACATACAGATGTGTATGTCTTTGTGGTAGAATGATTTACATTCCTTTGGGTATATACTCAGTAATGGGATTGTTGGGCCTAATGGTAGTTCTGATTTTAGGTCTTTGAGGAATCATCACACTGCTTTCCACAATGGTTGAACTAATTTACTCTCCCACCAGCCGTGTATGTGTTCCCTTTTCTCTGCAACCTCGCCAGCATCTGTTATTTTTGCATAATAGCCATTCTGACTGGTGTGAGATGATGTCTCATTGTGATTTTGATTTGTGTTTCTCTAATAATCAGTTATATTGAGTTTTTTTCATATGCTTGTTGGCTGCATGTATGTCTTCTTTTGAAAAGTGTCTGTTCATGTCCTTTGCCCACTTTTTAATGGGGTTTTTTTTTTCTTGTAAATTTGAGTTTTTTATAGATTCTGGACCTTTGTGAGATGCAAACATTGTAAATACTCTCTCCCATTCTGTAGATTGTCTGTTTACTCTGTCAATAGCTTCTTTTGCTGTGCAGAAGCTCTTAAGTTTAATTAGATCCCATTTGAAAACAAATTATTCTACCAAAAAGACATATGCACTTGGATGTTCATTGCAGCACTATTCACAATAGCAAAGATAATGGAATCAACATAGGTGCCCATAAATGCTAGATTGGATAAAGAAAATGTGGTACATATGCACCATGAAATACAATGTAGCCATAAGGAAGAATGAAAACATCTGCACTGCAGCAACATGGATACATTATTAGAAGGTCATTATCCTACGTCAATTAACACAAGAACAGAAAATCAAATACTGCATGTTCCTACTTTTAAGTGGTAGCTAAGCACAGGGTATACATGGACATAAAGATGGGAACAACAGACACTGAGGACAACAAGAGGGGAGAGAAAGGGAGGAGGGAAAGGGCTGAAAAACTACGTAATGGGTACTATGCTCACTACTTGGGTGACGGGATCATTCAGACTCCAAACCTCAGCATCATGCAACGTACCCTTGTAACAAACCTGCACAAGTACTCCTTGAATCTGAAATAAAAGTTGAAAATTTTAAAAAGTTATCAACATGTAAACTTACAAACAGTGAATTTCACTGTGCAAAAACTGTATCAGTAAATGTGACTTTAAAATATCTTTGAGAAACAACTAAACTTTACTGACTCATAAGGGCATATTTTATACAAAGTACTCTTTGAAAGAACATACAGAATTATCCCTGATCTTTCTTAACACTTTATCTTCCATTTAATTTTGTATTTTCACTCCCTTGAACACTTCCCAACAACCCCAGAGCAGAGATTATCAAAGTTTTAGGAAGTCAATGAATCTTTGGAAATTAAGGGCAAATTTTTTGTGTGTATACAAATGGGTCCTTATGAGGAGAAGCTTCATAACTTTGTTTTCAAAGGAGGTTCCAAAAGTTACCAATATGTTAGGGGGAAGAGATTCCACTGTTGTGTGATACCAACTGTGAAACAGTCTGTCCTGTGGCAGCCTGGGGCCTTGCTGCCCCCAGCCTCCAATGCTGGCACCAAATAAAAAGTTTTATGAGAGATAGGCCTAATCTTGGCTGACACATGAGTAGTCTCCTGTGGGAATTCTAGGAGATTTTTCTTTTTGATAAAGGATGTGGAGAAATCTTTGACTCTACATTTCTGCTTTTGTGTATAGTTGTTCAAGGCATTATTATTATTATTATTATTATTGGAGATTCAGCAGCAATCTTTAATCAATGGAGGAAGATCCAAAGAATTTCTGGGAAGACATCTCAGAGCTCTGACATGGTTGAACTGCTGAAGAAAACTTGCAACTGCTTACCTAACCCTTAAGGATAATTACCTGGATCCTTTCTACCCCATTCTTACGAGTGAGAGAGGCAAGATTGGTAAAGGGAGCACAGGTGGGGCAATCTTTTTCAGGCATTTCCACCCCTCAGCCTGGGATAGCATGGTCTGAAGACAGCAGACTTGACAGCCCTCAACAATTGATAATCTTAGAATGCTCTGATAAAGGCTGATTAGACAATTAATTATAATAAGTTCCATCAATCATTGTTTAAAAATTTTGTGCTTTTATCTTTGTTTAAATTGACCTGAAAACCTGAGGGACATCATTAAAAGTTGAGTGTTAAACAACATGGGAGTGTGGATTTGTTTAGACTTACTTGGTTTTAATGAAAAAATGACCGAATGATTTTGTATATGTAATTAAGATTTCATTTGCTTCCCTATACACTGTGAGAGTTAAGAAATATAATCCTCTATGGGCAATTTCTTTAAATCGCAAGAATGTGGGTCCCTGAGGGAGTGCGAATGATCAAGCAGTTCCAGGTAAGAACATTTCCTTCTTTGAAAAGTCTATTACTCTTATTTGAAATGGATACATACCATCCACTTAGACATGTGGCCGCAGGCCGGGTAATTCCTCTGATATTCATGCCAGATGGCAATGAAGTCACCAAATTCACTCAGCACTGGTCTCCAGTTCCCCAGGACATGCATCACTCACTACAGCCAATAACTTGGTGGATGAATAGAACAGAATGTGGCTATCAGGTTTTCTTGTTTTGTAGGGCAAATCACGTTCAAACTACAGTACTCACAAAAGTTAAAGAGGCAGGGCAGGTGCACTTCCAAAAGCTCAGCACAATCTTCTTTGGGTTCATAGTATGTCACACAGTACTTGCCAAACAGCAAGTATTAATAAAAAAATAAATAAATATTACATACTTAATGAATCCAGTTCACTAAGAAAGAGCAACGCTTTACAGTAGTGACTACCCCCAGATTCTTAAAATAAACACATTTAGTGGTGAGTTGAAGAAACCCTCTAAAGTTTCTTTAAATGTTTCTAGGCTTATTTTTCTCTAGAATAATGAGAGGTCTAGAAATGAGAAGTCCAGAGGTGATACCGTGTATCAAAGATGGCACAAAGCCCCAGGCTCCTTTGTTTCTTTCCGATCCACTAAGCTTAGCCTGAGGTTGTTCTCCTGGTTAAGAGATGCCATGGGGGATGTGGAAGCTATTTTAGATTTTGTTTTATTTTTTAAGATTTCCTGAGTATTTCTTCCTTGTTAATTATGATTATCTAACCTATTTTAGAAGGAGAAACTATTTGGATGGCCTTCTGATTCTCATAAGATTTTACTCTTTTAAAAGTCTAGTTAATATACAATTCAATTCAATTCTTGTTTACCGTGGCCTCTTTTTGTATAATTTTGGCCTCATTTTATATGACATCAGCATTAGAACAGTTCCTTTTCAAGCTGATAAATATTTGTTTCCTCTGCTTTGAGTATTTTTCTCATAGTGACCCCAGAGGGAGGAAAGTAACTATAAAAGAAAAAAAGGAAAGGAAAGGAAAGAAGGAAGAAAATAGCTGTCAAGGGGTTGTTATTGAGGCCTGTATAACATTCTAAGAAGACCATATGTATTCAGGAGTTGAACTGACTAGCTAATGACTTCTAGAATAGCCTCTGGTTAAAAATAGCAAATCTGAGCCTTGCGTTTGAGCTATAGCAGGAGGGATAAATTTCTGCAACAATTACCCTACTCCCCAAGATGTTGGTTGATATTTATCAACATTTTCCTTTAGTTTAATCTCCCTGCCACTGACTTTTAGACTATAAAATGTGGTTCCCTCTTTAAAAAGACCCTTAAAAATATAAGGTTTATTTCATAGATTCAAAGGAAAAATTTGGCAAAAACTAGGCAAGAATGCTTTGATAATAAGATTGCATTAGCGATATATGGCCAACTACATACATCTCTCATTTTGTTTTTTCTTTTTTAAATTTTTTAATTTTTATTATTATACTTTAAGTTCTAGGGTACATGTGCATAATGTGCAGGTTTGTTACATATGTATACCTGTGCCATGTTGGTGTGCTGCACCCATCAACTCATCAGCACCCATCAACTTGTCATTTACATCAGGTATAACTCACAATGCAATTCCTCCCCCCTCCCCACTCCCCATATTAGGCCCCCAGGTGTGATGTTCCCCTTCCCGAGTCCAAGTGATCTCATTGTTCAGTTCCCACCTATGAGTGAGAACATGCGGTGTTTGGTTTTCTGTTCTTGCGATAGTTTGCTGCGAATGATGGTTTCCAGCTGCATCCATGTCCCTACAAAGGACACAAACTCATCCTTTTTTATGGCTGCATAGTATTCCATGGTGTATATGTGCCACATTTTCTTAATCCAGTCTGTCACTGATGGACATTTGGGTTGATTCCAAGTCTTTGCTATTGTGAATAGTGCCACAATGAACATAGGTGTGCATGTGTCTTATAGCAGCATGATTTATAATCTTTGGGTATATACCCAGTAATGGGATGGCTGGGTCATATGGTACTTCTAGTTCTAGATCCTTGAGGAATCACCACACTGTCTTCCATAATGGTTGAACTAGTTTACAATCCCACCAACAGTGTAAAAGTGTTCCTATTTCTCCACATCCTCTCCAGCACCTGTTGTTTCCTGACTTTTTAATGATTGCCATTCTAACTGGTGTGAGATGGTATGGTGTGAGATGGTATCTCATTGTGGTTTTGATTTGCATTTCTCTGATGGCCAGTGATGATGAGCATTTTTTCATGTGTCTGTTGGCTGTATGCATGTCTTCTTTTGAGAAATGTCTGTTCATATCCCTTGCCCACTTTTTGATGGGGTTGTTTGTTTTTTTCTTGTAAATTTGTTTGAATTCTTTGTAGGTTCTGGATATTAGCCCTTTGTCAGATGAGTAGATTGCAAAAATTTTCTCGCATTCTGTAGGTTGCCTGTTCACTCTGATGGTAGTTTCTTTTGCTGTGCAGAAGCTCTTTAGTTTAATTAGATCCCATTTGTCAATTTTGGCTTTTGTTGCCGTTGCTTTTGGTGTTTTAGACATGAAGTCCTTGCCCATGCCTATGTCCTGAATGGTATTACCTAGGTTTTCTTCTAGGGTTTTTATGGTTTTAGGTCTAACATTTAAGTCTCTAATCCATCTTGAATTAATTTTCGTATAAGGAGTAAGGAAAGGATCCAGTTTCAGCTTTCTATTTATGGCTAGCCAATTTTCCCAGCACCATTTATTAAATAGGGAATCTTTTTCCCATTTCTTGTTTTTCTCAGGTTTATCAAAGATCAGATGGCTGTAGATGTGTGGTATTATTTCTGAGGACTCTGTTCTGTTCCATTGGTCTATATCTCTGTTTTGGTACCAGTACCATGCTGTTTTGGTTACTGTAGCCTTGTAGTATAGTTGGAAGTCAGGTAGCGTGATGCCTCCAGCTTTGTTCTTTTGACTTAGGATTGTCTTGGCATGCGGGCTCTTTTTTGGTTCCATATGAACTTTAAAGCAGTTTTTTCCAATTCTGTGAAGAAACTCATTGGTAGCTTGATGGGGACGGCATTGAATCTATAAATTACCTTGGGCAGTATGGCCATTTTCGCAATATTGATTCTTCCTATCCATGAGCATGGTATGTTCTTCCATTTGTTTATGTCCTCTTTTATTTCACTGAGCAGTGGTTTGTAGTTCTCCTTGAAGAGGTCCTTTACATCCCTTGTAAGTTGGATTCCTAGGCATTTTATTCTCTTTGAAGCAATTGTGAATGGAAGTCATTCATGATTTGGCTCTCTGTTTGTCTGTTACTGGTGTATAAGAATGATTGTGATTTTTGCACATTAATTTTGTATCCTGAGACTTTGCTGAATTTGCTTATCAGCTTAAGGAGATTTTGGGCTGAGATGATGGGGTTTTCTAAATATACAATCATGTCATCTGCAAACAGGGACAATTTGACTTCTTCGTTTCCTAACTGAATACCCTTGATTTCTTTCTCTTGCCTGATTGCCCTAGCTAGAACTTCCAACACTATGTTGAACAGGAGTGGTGAGAGAGGGCACCCCTGTCTTGTGCCAGTTTTCAAAGGGAGTGCTTCCTGTTTTTACCCATTCAGTATGATATTGGCTGTGGGTTTGTCATAAATAGCTCTTATGATTTTGAGATGCGTTCCATCAATACCGAATTTATTGAGTGTTTTTAGCATGAAGGGCTGTTGAATTTTGTCAAAGGCCTTTTCTGCATCTATTGAGATAATCATGTGGTTTTTGTCTTTGGTTCTGTTTATATGCTGGATTACATTTACTGATTTGTGTATGTTGAACCAGCCTTGCATCCCAGGGATGAAGCCCACTTGATCATGGTGGATAAGCTTTTTGATGTGCTACTGGATTCGGTTTGCCAGTATTTTATTGAGGATTTTTGCATCGATGTTCATCAGGGATATTGGTCTAAAATTCTCTTTTTTTGTTGTGTCTCTGCCAGGCTTTGGTATTAGGATGATGTCAGCCTCATAAAATGAGTTAGGGAGGATTCTCTCTTTTTCTATTGATTGGAATAGTTTCAGAAGGAATGGTACCAGCTCCCCCTTGTACCTCTGGTAGAATTCAACTGTGAATCCATCTGGTCCCAGACTTTTTTTGGTTGGTAGGCTATTAATTATTGCCTCAATTTCAGAGCCTGCTATTGGTCTATTCAGGGATTTAACTTCTTCCTGGTTTAGTCTTGGGAGAGTGTAAGTGTCCAGGAATTTATCCATTTCTTCTAGATTTTCTAGTTTATTTGCGTAGAGGTGTTTATAGTATTCTCTGATGGTAGTTTGTATTTCTGTGGGGTTGGTGGTAATATCCCCTTTATCATTTTTTATTGCGTCTATTTGATTCTTCTCTCTTTTCTTCTTTATTAGTCTTGCCAGTGGTCTATCAATTTTGTTGATCTTTTCAAAAAACCAACTCCTGGATTCATTGATTTTTTGGAGGGTTTTTTGTGTCTCTATCTCCTTCAGTTCTGCTCTGATCTTAGTTATTTCTTGCCTTCTGCTAGCTTTTGAATGTGTTTGCTCTTGCTTCTCTAGTTCTTTTAATTGTGATGTTAGAGTGTCAATTTTAGATCTTTCAAGCTTTCTCTTGTGGACATTTAGTGCCATAAATTTCCCTCTACACACTGCTTTAAATGTGTCCCAGAGATTCTGGTATCTTGTATCTTTGTTCTCATTGGTTTCAAAGAACATCTTTATTTCTGCCTTCATTTCATTATGTACCCAGTAGTCACTCAGGAGCAGGTTGTTCCGTTTCCATGTAGTTGAGTGGTTTTGATTGAGTTTCTTAGTCCTGAGTTCTAGTTTGATTGCACTGTGGTCTGAGAGACAGTTTGTTATAATTTCTGTTCTTGTACATTTGCTGAGGAGTGCTTTACTTCCAACTATGTGGTGAAATTTGGAATAAGTGTGATCTGGTGCTGAGAAGAATGTCTATTCTGTTGATTTGGTGTGGAGAGTTCTGTAGATGTCTATTAGGTCCGCTTGGTGCAGAGATGAGTTCAATTCCTGGATATCCTTGTTAACTTTCTGTTTCGTTGATCTGTCTAATGTTGACAGTGGGGTGTTGAAGTCTCCCATTATTATTGTGTGGGAGTCTAAGTCTCTTTGTAAGTCTCTAAGGACTTGCTTTATGAATCTGGGTGCTCCTGTATTGGGTGCATATATATTTAGGATGGTTAGCTTTTCCTGTTGAATTGATCCCTTTACCATTATGTAATGGCCTTCTTTGTCTCTTTTGATCTTTGATGGTTTAAAGTCTGTTTTATCAGAGACTAGGATTGCATCCCCTGCTTTTTTTTGTTCTCCATTTCTTGGTAGATCTTCCCCCATCCCTTTATTTTGAGCCTGTGTGTGTCTCCGCATGTGAGATGGGTCTCCTGAATACAGCAAACTGATGGGTCTTGACTCTTTATCCAGTTTGCCAGTCTGTGTCTTTTAATTAGACCATTTCGTCCATTTACATTTAAGGTTAATATTGTTATGTGTGAACTTGATCCTGTCATTATGATAGTAACTGGTTATTTTGCTTGTTAGTTGATGCAGTTTCTTCCTAGCCTCGATGGTCTTTACATTTTGGCATGTTTTTGCAATGGCTGGTACCGGTTGTTCCTTTCCATGTTTAGTGCTTCCTTCAGGGTCTCTTGTAAGGCAGGCCTGGTGGTGACAAAATCTCTAAGCATTTGCTTATCTGTAAAGGATTTTATTTCTCCTTCACTTATGAAACTTAGTTTGGCTGGATATGAAATTCTGGGTTTAAAATTCTTTTCTTTAAGAATGTTGAATATTGGCCCCCACTCTCTTCTGGCTTGTAGAGTTTCTGCCAAGAGATCTGCTATTAGTCTGATGGGCTTTCCTTTGTGGGTAACCCAACCTTTCTCTCTGGCTGCCCTTAACAGTTTTTCCTTCATTTCAACTTTGGTGAATCTGACAATTATGTGTCTTGGAGTTGCTCTTCTCGAGGAGTATCTTTGTGGTGTTCTCTGTATTTCCTGAATTTGAATGTTGGCCTGACTTGCTAGGTTGGGGAAGTTCTCCTGGATGATATCCTGAAAAGTGTTTTCCAACCTGGTTCCATTTTCCCCCTCACTTTCAGGCACCCCAATCAGACGTAGATTTGGTCTTTTCACAGAATCCCATACTTCTTGAAGGCTTTGTTCATTTGTTTTTCCTCTTTTTTCTTTAGACTTCTCTTCTCACTTCATTTCATTCATTTGATCCTCAATCGCTGATACTCTTTCTTCCAGTTGATCGAGTCAGTTACTGAAGCTTGTGCATTTGTCACGTATTTCTCGTGTCATGGTTTTTATCTCTGTCAGTTCGTTTATGGCCTTCTCTGCATTGATTATTCTAGTTATCCATTCTTCCATTTCTTTTTCAAGATTTTTAGTTTCTTTGCGCTGGGTACGTAATTCCTCCTTTAGCTCTGAGAAGTTTGATGGACTGAAGCCTTCTTCTTTCCACTCGTCAAAGTCATTCTCTGTCCAGCTTTGATCCGTTGCTGGCAATGAGCTGCATTCCTTTGGAGGGGGAGATGCTCTCTTATTTTTTGAATTTCCAGCTTTTCTGTTCTGCTTTTTCACCATCTTTGTGGTTTTATTTGCCTTTGGTCTTTGATGATGGTGACGTACTGATGGGGTTTTGGTGTGGGTATCCTTCCTGTTTGTTAGTTTTCCTTCTAACAGTCAGGACCCTCAGCTGTAGATCTGTTGGAGATTGCTTGAGGTCCACTCCAGACCCTGTTTGCCTGGGTATCAGCAGCAGAGGCTGCAGAAGATAGAATATTGCTGAACAGGGAGTATATCTGTCTGATTCTTGCTTTGGAAGCTTCATCTCAGGGGTGTACCCTGCCATGTGAGGTGTGGGGTGTCAGTCTGCCCCTAGTGGGGGATGTCTCCCAGTTAGGCTACTCAGGGGTCAGAGACCCACTTGAGCAGGCAGTCTGTCCATTCTCAGATCTCAACCTCCATGTTGGGAGATCCACTGCTCTCTTCAAAGCTGTCAGACAGAGTCGTTTGTGTCTGCAGAGGTTTCTGCTGCTTTTTTTTGTTTGTTTAGCTGTGCCCTGTCCCCAGAGGTGGAGTCTACAGAGACAGGCAGGCCTCCTTGAGCTGCTGTGGGCTCCAACCAGTTTGAGTTTCCCAATGGCTTTACCTACTTAAGCCTCAGCAATGGCGGGCGCCCCTCCCCCAGCCTCGCTGCTGCCTTGCCTTTAGATCGCAGACTGCTGTGCTAGCAATGAGGGAGGCTCCACAGGCGTGGGACCCTCCTGGCCAGGTGTGGGATACAATCTCCTCGTGTGCCATTTGCTAAGACCCTTGGTAAAGTGCAGTATTGGGGTGGGAGTTACCCAATTTTCCAAGTGTTGTGTGTCTCAGTTCCCCTGGCTAGGAAAAGGGATTCCCTTCCACCTTGTGCTTCCCAGGTGAGCCAATGCCTCACCCTGCTTCAGCTCTCACTGGTCGGGCTGCAGCAGACCAGCACCGATTGTCCGGCACTCCCTAGTGAGATGAACCCGGTACCTCAGTTGAAAATGCAGAAATCACCCATCTTCTGTGTTGCTCGTGCTGGGAGCTGGAGACTGGAGCTGTTCCTATTTGGCCATCTTGCTCCGCCCCAATCTCTCATTTTCAATATGACAGCTTTTCACCACAACCAGAACATCTGCACTTTTGGTAGCTATCCATGGTACTGATCGTCGTCCGCCTTTAATTCTCTTTGATCCAGTAGTGCCAACTTCCATCCTTGGGCCTGCCCTAGTTATACTGTGAATATAGTATTGAATTCTATTTTTTAAAAAGTATTATCTTCTGATTATAAGCATGGAAGAAGCAAATTACCCATAAACCCATTAGCTCCAAGCAAATATAAATAATGTCTTTTTAAAATAAGTATTTTCAAATATTTGAGATAGTATGGAATATGCAATGCAATTTTGTACATTTCTCTTTTTCATAGTGGTACATGTATTATTTATATTAGATACTCTTTGAATACACTTTTGAAGTAGATGCATAACATACTCTGTTCCATAATTGATCTAATAATGCTCAGGTAAATGAATAGTCTTTTTATTTTAAATATTATTTATAACATGATAGTAAATTGTTTTCTGATAATTTTTTCAATATTCAACATTCAAAATGGTTCCCTTAGGAAAAAATACTGAGAATGCATTCCGTGTAGTCACTTGCTAAAGGAAATGACAAATCTAAACCTGATGAAAATTTGATAAATTACATAATTCACTCTGAGTTTTGAAAGAAAGCAAACAGAAAGCTCAGGAAAACAACACTATTCTAGTGTTAAAGAATAAGATAAATTTTTTTCCTGAAGCTCCCCTAAAAGAGACTAAAAATTAACCTTATAAACCATGCTCTTGATAACATCATTATAGCAAACAATGTTATATTTCAAAGGGTTATTATTTATGAGAGGTCAATGACACCACACTAAAACAAACAGAAAGATGGGAGAAGATTCAATATAATATCTTCTCCATAAAGATGCTCTACTGGTATGTTTCAATACAGGGTAAATTTTGAAACATCTAGAGGAATGATAGATGTTGGGCTAGTTTCTATTAACATATTTCCTTCAGAAAATAAAAGAAAATGAAAGGGCAACCTTGTTCATAAATCCAAATGCAAACACATCTTTTAAAAATATTAGCAAACAAAATCTAGTAATATAAAAGAGGATATTAGGTCACAATCACAAAAAAGGTTATTAGGTCACAATTGAGTTGCATTATTTCATTAACATTAGAAAATCAATAAATGTACTTTATCACATTAACAGTTTAAAGGAGAAAAACTATGTGAATATCTCAATAGATGTAGAAAAAGCATTTGCCAAAATTCAACCAGCATTTATAATAACAACTTTAAGCAAATTTTAAAAAAGAAAAGAATTTTCTTACTCTGCAAAATGTAGCCTCAAAAATCTACTGCAATCATTTTTAGTGGAAAAATATTAAAATTTCTCTCTTTGATATTTAGAGCAGAACAGACACTTACTAACATCAGTATTTTCTATATTGTAACAGAAGTCCTAGCCATCACAAAAAGGTTAAAAAGACATAAAATATATATGTGGAAAATGAAATATATATCATTATTCATCAGTGACATGATTGACTATGTAAAAAAACAGATAAATTATTAGAATTAAAAATGAGTTTATCAAGATTTCTGGATACAGACAACATACAAAACCAACTGTGTTTTTATATACTGGTATCAAACAAAAAATGACTTTGAAATAGCATAAAATGACTTCTGGTTCCAACATGATGGCAGAAGCAAGCTGGCTTTACTTTCCTTCTGCTCCCCAGAAAACCAAAAACAAAGACACACTGCTGAGATGATCATCCGCAATATCTCAGAACTCAAACATGAAGATGAGACCATTCGAAGGGCAATAAAGAAGTGAAAAAACTTTAAGCAGACAATAAGAGAACCAGACTTCCATACTCATCACACCCTTCTCCCCAATCTGCTTGGCAACAAGTTTACCAAAAACTTTACTCCAACTCACCGTTTCTTCACAAATACGTGAGATTGAGGTGAACAACCAGACTCCCCATCATCTTGGGTTCCTTGGCAAGAAATTTTTTTCCTGCCTCGACTCACAGAAAGCATCAGGATTGCCTAAAGGGAAAAATCCCCCTGAGGACAGCCAGAGACAATGGAAGAGGCAGGACTATCTTAGGCCTAAAACTCTGATCTGTAACTCAGCCAAACTAGATGTCAAAGAAGAGTGGATATTCAGCAGCAGCATTCTGTAGAAGGTTTGTTTCACAGGTCCCCTAGGCATGAACCCCTAGCCAACCTTCCCACACTGCCAGGATGTCCCCTTTGGTACCTCCCTCATTCTGGACAAGCAGTGTTCCATTTATTAGAGTTCAGGTAAACCTGGGCTTAAAGTCCCATGTAGTGCCAAAACGAAGGCAGTGACCTAGGAGGCAAAAAGAAAGATATTCAACAAGGAAATTACAAGGAAACTCTAAGAAAACATGTTCAATAAAACAAACCAGACAAAGAAGAATAAATTAGATTAGAATAAATAACTAATCATTCAAAAAAATGACATAGATGTACATTCACAAGAAACAGCTGCAAACAGGGAACCATGCTCTCCCCAAACTGACAAAGCAAGGAACAAATGAGACAGTGATATCTGAGCTCTCTGACCAATAATCCAAAATAGTAATTTAAAGGAAACTCAGTTATCTCCAAGATAACACAGAAAAGCAGTTCAAAAATTTATGAGAGGTTGGGTGCGGTGGCTCACACCTGTAATCCAGCACTTTGGGAGGCTGAGGAGGGTGGATCACGAGGTCAGGAGTTCGAGACCAGCCTGGTCAACATGGTGAAACCCCGTCTCTACTAAAAATACAAAAATTAGCCGGGCGTAGAGGTGAGCGCCTGAAATCCCAGATACTCGGGAGGCTGAAGCAGGAGAATCACTTCAACCTGGGAGGCAGAGGTTGCAGTGAGCCAAGATTGTGCCACTACACTCCAGCCTGGGTGACAGAGTGAGACCCTGTCTCAAAAAAAAAAAAAAAAAAAAAAAAAATTATCAGAGAAATTTAACGAAACTTGAAATAATAAAAATAAATCAAACAGAAACATTGGGACTGAGAAATACATTTCTGGACTAGAAAAAACACCAGAAGCTCTCAACAGCAGAATGGATCAAGCAAAAGAAAGGATCCGTGAGTTTAAAAACAGGGTATTTGAAAATACACAGAGGAGAAAAAGAAAAAAGAATAGAAAGGACTGAAGATCACTTATGAAATATAGAAAACTACCACAAAAGACTATATATGAGAATTACTGGTGTTCAAGAGAGAGTTGAGCAAAAACAAAGGATAAAAATCTTATTGAAAGAAATAATGACAGAAAAAATTTCAAAGTTTGAGAAAGATATAAATATCCAGGTACAGAAAAGCCAGAGAACACTAAATAGATTTGACCCAAATAAGACTACCTACCCCAAGGCATATAATAATAAAACTCTCAAAAGGAAAGGACTAAGAGAGGATCCTTAAGTCAGCAAGAGCATATAAGCAAATAGCTTTTAAAGGAGCTCCAATTTGTCTGGCCACAGACTTTTCAATGGAAACAATACAGGCCCGGAGGGAATTGAATGGCATTTTCAAAGTGCTGAAAGGGGGAGAAAACTGCCATCTATTTAAGAATACTGCACCCAGCAAAACTCGTCTTCAAATATGAAGAAGAAATAGTCTTTGTTTCCCAACTTTTGTTTTAGGTTCAAGAGGCACATGTGCAGGTTTGTTACATTGGTAAGTTGCTTGTTATGAGGGTTTGGTGTACAGATAATTTTGTCACTCAGATAATCAGCATAATACCATATGTGTAATTTGCCTATCCTCACCCTCCTCCCAGCCTCCACCCTCAAGTAGGCCTGAGTGTCTTTTGTTCCCTTCTTTGTGTCCATGTGTGCTCAATGTTGAGCTTCCACTCATAAGTGAGAATATGCAGTATTTGGTTTTCTGTTTCTGTGGTAATTTGCTTAGGATAATGGCCTCTAGCTTCATCCATGTTGCTGCAGAAGATATAATCTTATTTTTTTATAGCTGCGTAGTATTCCATGGTATATATGTACTATATTTTCTTTATCCAGTCCACTACTGTTGGTCATCTAGCTTGACTCTATGTCTTTGCTATTGTGAATAGTGCTGCGATGAACATACAAGTGCATGTTTTTTGTTTTTTTTTTAAGAATGATTTGTTTTCCTTCGGGTATGTAACCAGTAATGGAAATGCTGGGTCAAATGGTAGTTCTGTTTTAAATTCTTTGAGCAGTCTCCAAACTGCTTTTCACAGTAGCTGAACTAATTTACATTTCTGCCAGCAGGGTATAAGTATTCCCTTTTCTCTGCAACATCATCAGCATCTGTTATTTTTTGACTTTTTAATAATATCCATTCTGACTGGTGTGAGGTGGTATCACATTGTGGTTTTGATTTGGATTTCTCTAATGATTAGTGACATTGAGTCTTTTTTATATATGCTTGTTGGCCATGTATATGTCATCTTCTGAGAAGTGTCTGTTCATGTCCTTTGCCAATTTTTTAATGTGGTTCTTTGTTTTGTGCTTGTTGATTTGTTTGAGTTCCCTGTAGATTCTGTATATTAGACCTTTGTTGGATGCATAGTTTGCAAGTATTTTATCCCATTCTGTAGATTGTCCATTTACTCTGTTGATAGTTCTTTTGCTGTGCAGAAGCTCTTTGGCTCCATTTATCAATTTTTGTTTTTGTTGCACTTGCTTTCAGAGTCTTCATCATGAAGTCCTTGCCTGGGCCAATGTCTAGAATGGTATTTTCTAGATTTTAGGAAGAATCGATATTGTTAAAATGACCATACTGCCCAAGGCTATTTACAGATTCAATGTTATTTCTATCAAACTACCAATGACATTTTTCACAGGATTTGAAAAAAAATTCTAAAGTTCATTTGGAACCAAAAAAACCCAGCCTGAATAGTCAAAGCTATACTTAGATAAAACAGACTACAAGTTAAACACCATAAAATGAGACAAAGAAGGTCACTATTTAAAGCTAAAGGGGTCAATTCAGCAAGAGGATATAATAACTATAACTATCAAGGCACCCCACACCAGAGCACTCAAGTATGTAAAACAAACATTAACAAATCTAAAGGGAGAGATAGACTGTAATACAATAATAGTAGGGAGCTTTAACACTCCACTCTCAGCAATGAACAGATCATCCAGACAAAAAAATGAGAGTTAAACTGTACACTAGAACAAATTGGTCTAACTGACATTTACAGAACATATCACCCAACTATTGCAGAACACGCTTTTTTTTTTTTTCATTGGCACATGGAACATCTCCAGAATAGATCAAATCTTACGCCAAAAAACAAGTCTCAAAAAATTCAAAAAGGTAGAAATCATATCAAGTATATTTTCTGACTTCAACTGAATAATACTAGAAAAATCAATAACAAGAGGAACCTCAGAAGCCACACAAACACTTGGAAATTAAACAACATGCTCCTGAATAATCAGTGGATCATGAAGAAATTAAGAAAGAAACAAAAAAAGTTTTGAAACAAATGAAAATGGAACTATAACATACCAAAATCTATGAGATACAACAAAGCAGTATTATGAAGACAGTTTATAGCAATAAATATGTATACTAAAAAAGTAGAATGACCTCAAATAAATAACCTAATGATGCACTTCAAGGAACTAGAAAAACAAGAACCAACCAAACCCAAAATTAGTAGAAGGAAAGAAATAATAAAGATCAGAGCAGAAATAAATATAATTGAGACTAAAAAAATACAAAAGATAACCAAAATGAAAAAATAGTTTTTTTCAAAAGATAAACAAAACTGACAGACCTTTACCTGGACTAAGAAAAAAAAGAAGATGCAAATAAATGAAATTAGAGATAAAAAAGGAGACATAAAAACTGATACCACAGAAATACAGAGAATCATTAGAGACTATTGTGAACAACTCTACACCAATAAAGTGGGAAACCTAGAGGAAATGGACAAATTCCTGGACACATACCTACCATGACTGAACCATGAAAAAATAGAAAACCTCTGCAAATCAATAAAGGTTTATGAAATCAAAGCTGTAATAAAACATCTCCCATCAAAGATTGAACCATGAAGAAATAGAAAACCTCAATAACATGGAGTAATGAAATCAAAGCTGTAATAAAACGTCTTCCATCAAAGAAAAGCTTAGGATCTGATGGCTTCACTGCTGAATTCTAGCAAACATTTAAAGAAAAACTAATACCAATTCTTCTGAAAGCCTTCAAAAAAATTAAAGAGGAAAAAATAATTCCAAACTCATTCTACGAGGCCAGCATTATCCTAATACCAAAGCCAGTCAAAGATGCAACAACAAAAAAAGAAGACTATAGCCAATATCACTTATACCAGTGGTTTGCCAGGGACTCTCAGGCCTTTGACTGTAGACTCAAGGCTGCACTGTTGGCTTCTCTACTTTTGAGGTTTTGGGACTCGAATTGGCTTCCTGGCTTCTCAGCTTGCAGATAGCTGGACCTTGTGATCATGTGAGTCAATTCTCCTAATAAACTCCCCTTCATATATTAATCTATCTTATTAATTCTGTCCTTTTAAAGAACCCTGACTAACGTAATAGCCTATATGAAAACAAAATCAAGAAAACAATCACATTTACAGTAGCATAAAAAATAATTAGGAATAAATTCAACCAAGGATATGAAAGATCTGTACACTGAAAACTATAAAACATTGATGAAAGAAACTGAAGAAGGTAAAAATAAACAGAAAGATACCTTATGTTCTTAGATAAGAAGAATTAATATTATTAAAATGTACATACTACTCAAAGTGTACATATTCAATATAATCTCTATCAATATCCCAATTGCATTCTTCACAGAAATAGAAAAAACAATCCAAAAGTTTATATGAAACAATAAAAGCCTCTGAATAGCCAAAGCAACTCTAAGAAAAAAGAATAAAGTTAGAAACATGAACATACAGATGAATGTGTCTTTTTGGTAGAATGGTTTATATTCCTTTGGGTATGTACCCAGTAATGGGATTGCTGGGTCAAATGGTAGTTTGGTTTTAAGTTCTTTGAGAAATCTCCAAACTGCTTTCCCCAGTGGAAACTAATTTATATTCCCACTGGGAGTGTATGTATTCCTCTTTCTCCACAACCTCACCAACATCTATTATTTTTTGACTTTTGACTAATAACTATTCTGACTGATGTAAGATGATATCTCATGGTGGTTCTGATTTGCATTTCTCTAATGATTAGTGATGTTGAACATTTTTTAACATGCTTGTTGGCTACATGTATGTCTTCTTTTGATAAATGTCTGTTCATATCATTTGCCCATTTTTTAATGGGTTTGTTTGTGTTGTGTTTGTTAATTTGTTTAAGTTGCTTATAGATTCTGGATGCTAGAAATTTGCCAGATGCATAGTTTATGAATATTTTCTCCAATTCTGTAGGTTGATAGTTTCCTTTGTTGTGCAGAAGCTCTTTAGTTTAATTAGGTTCCACTTGTTTATTTTTGTTTTGTTGCAATTTCTTTTGGAGACTCCATCATGAAATCTTTGCCAAGGCCTATATCCTGAATGATATTTCCTAGGTTTTTTAAAGGGATTTTTATAGCTTTAGGTCTTACATTTAAGTCTTTAATTTATCTTGATTTAATTTCTGTCTATGGTATAAGGAAGGGGTCTAGGTTCACTCTTCTGCACATGGTTAGCCAAGTATCCCAGCACCTTTTATTGAATAGGGAGTCCTTTCCCCATGCTTGTTATTGTTAACTTTGTCAAAGATCAGGTAGTTGCAGATGTGTAGCTTTATTTCTGGGCTTTCCATTCTGTTCCATTGGTCTCTGTGTCTGTTTTGTACCAGTACCACACTGTTTTGGTTACTATAGCCTTGTGGTATAGTTTGAAGTTGGGGAGTGTGATTCCTCCAGTTTGTTCTTTTTGCTTAGGATTGCTTTGGCTATTGGGGCTATTTTTGGGTTCCTCGTGAATTTTAGAATAGTTTTTTAAAAAATCTGAAAAATTATATTGGTAGTTTGATATGAATAACATTGTAAATTGCTTTATGTAGTATGGCCATTTTAATAATATTGATTCTTCTAATCCATGACCATGAAATGTCTTTCCATTTGTTTGTTTCATCTCTGATTATATTCAGCAGTGTTTTGTCATTCTGTTGTAGAGATCTTTCTCTTCCCTGGTCGGCTACATTCCTAGGTATTTTATTCTTTTTGCAGCTAGTGTGAATGAGATTGTGTTCTTAATTTGGCTCTCAGTGTGGACGTTGTTGGTGTATAGAAATAGTGATGATTTTTTACATTGATTTTGTTTCCTGAAACTTTACTGAAGTTGTTTATCAGTACATGGAGCCTTTGGGCAAAGACTATGGAGTTTTCTAGGTATAGAATCAAATAGTCTGCAAAGCAAGGTAATTTGACTTTCTCCCTTCCTATTTGAACGCCTTTTATTCATTTCTTTTGCCTGATTGCTTTGGCTAGGACTTTCGGTACTATTTGAATAGGAGTAGTGAGAGTGGATATCCTTGTCTTGTTACAGTTCTCTAGGGGAATGCTTCCAGCTTTTGCCCATTCAGTATGATGTTCATTGTGCATTTGTCTTAGATGGCTCTTATTATTTTGAGATATATTCCTTCAATGCCTAGTTTGTTGAGAGTTTTCAACATGAAGCACTGGTGAATTTTATCAAAAACCTTTCTGCATCTATTGAAATAATCATGTGGTTTTTTTTGTTTTTAGTTCTGTTTATGTAATTAATCACAGTTATTGATTTGCATGTGTTGAACCAACCTTGCATCTCAAGAATAAGGCCTACTTGATCATGGTGAATTAGCTCTTTGATATGCTGCTGGATTTGGTTTGCTAGTGTTTTGTTGAGGATTTTTGTGTATAAGTTCATCATGGATATTGGTCTGAAGCTTTCTTTTTTTCAATGTGTCTTTGCCAGGTTGTGGCATCAGAATGATGCTAGCCTTGTAGAATGAGTCAGGGAGGAGTCTCTCCTGTTTGATTTTTTGGGGCCAATTTTAACAAGATTGATGCCAACTCTTCATTGTACATCTGGTAGAATTTTGCTACAAATCCATCTGGTCTAGGGTTTTTTCTGGTTAGTAGGGTTGTTTTCTTTTCCTTTTTAAATTACTGTTCAATTTTGGAACTCATTAATTGGTCTGTTGAGGATTTCAATTTTTTTCTGGTTCAGTCTTGGGAGGTTGTATGTTTCCAGGAATTCATCCATTTCTTTTGGGATTTCTAGTTTGTATACATAGAGGTGTTCACAATAGTCTCTGAGGACTTTTTGTATTTCTGTGGGGCCGAGGGTTATGTCACCTTTGTCATTTCTGATTGTGTTTATTGGGATCTTCTCTTTTTCTTTGTTAATCTAGCTAGTGATTTATCAATTTTGTTTATTCTTTTGATGAACCAAATTTTGTTTTTGTTCATCTTTTGCATGGATTTTTGTGTCTCAATTTTGATCAGTTCAGCTCTGATTTTGGTTATTTCTTTTCTTCTGCTGGTCTGAGGATTGGTTTGCACTTTTCCCCCCTGGTTCCTCTAGGTGTGATATTATGTTGTTAATTTGAGATCTTTCTAATTTCTTGATGTAGGTGTTTAACATTCCTATTAACACTGCTTTAGTTGTGTCCCGGAGATTCTGTTATGTTTTTGTTTTTACTCATTTCAAATAATATTTTAATTTTTGCCTTAATTTCAATCTTTACTCAAAAGTCATTTAGGAGCAGGTTTTTAAATTTTCATGTAATTGTCTGGTTTTGAGAGATCATCTTGATATTGATTTCTATTTTATTGTGCTGTGATCCAAGAGTGTGATTAGTATGATTTTGTTTTTTTTAATTTTTTTCAGAATTGCTTTAAGGCCAAGCATGTGGTCGATCACAGAGTATGTGCTGCATGCAGATGAAAAGAATGGCTATTCTGTTGTTGTTGGGTGGGATATTCTGTAAACTTCTCTGTCATTCATACAGAAGTTTGAAACTAAACATTTGGTCAAATGTTGAATTTAGGTTCTGGATATTACTGTTAGTTTTCTGCCTCAATGATCTAACACTGTCAGTGGAGTGTTGATGTCTCCACTATTGTTGTGTGGTTATCTCAATCTCTTCATAGGTCTCTAAGAACTTGTTTTATGAATCTAGGTGCTCCAATGTTGGGTACATATATATTTAGAATAGTTAAGTTTTATTGTTGAATTAAACCCTTTATCATTATATGAGGTCCTTCTTTGTCATTACTGATCATTGTTTGTGTAAAGTCTGTTTTGTCTGATATAAGCATAGGAACTCCTGCTCTTTTTTGTTTCCTGTTTCCTTGATAGATCTTTCTCCATCCTTTTATTTTGAGCCTATGGGTGTCACTGCATATGAGATGCATCTCTTGAAGACAGCATACAGTTAGTTCTTGCTTCTTTATCCAACTTACTGCTCTATACCTTTTCAGTGGGGGTGTTTAGTCCATTTACATTAAAGATCAGTATTGATTTGTGAGGATCTGATCCTATCACTATGTTGTTAGCTGGTTGTTATGTATACCTGATTATATAGTTGCTTTATAGTGTTGGTAGACTATGTACTTAGTGGGCTATGTACAAAAGCATGATGTGCTTTTGTGGGAGCAGGTATTGAGCAGGCAAGTTTACTACTCCCTTAAGGACCTCTTGTAAGGTAGGTCTGGTGGTAATGAATTCTTTTAGCATTTCCTTGCCTGAAAATGATTTTATTTCTCCTTTGCATAGGAAGTTTAGTTTGGCTGAATATCAAATTCTTGGTTGAAATTTCTTTTCTTTCAGGATGCTGAATATAGGCCCCCAATCTTCTGGCTTGTAAGGTTTCTGCTGAAAGATTCACCGTTAGTCTGATGGGGTTCCCTTTGTAAATGACCTTCTCCTTCTCTCTAGCTTCCTTTAAGGTTTTTTTCTTTCACATTGACCTTTGGGAATGTGACTACTATATGTCTTGGAGATGGTCACCTTGTATAGTATCTGGCAGGAGTCTTCTGAATTTTCTAAATTTACATGTGGGCCTCTCTAGCAAGGTTGGGGACATTTTCATGGACAATAACCTCAAATATGTTTTCCAAGTTGCTTGCTGTCTCTCCATCTCTTTCAGGAATGCCAAGTATTCATCAGTTTGATCTCTTGACATAATCCCATATTTCTCAGAAATTTTGCTCATTTTTAAAAATCATTTTTATTTATATTTGTCTCCCTGTCTTAATTTGAAGGAGCAGTCTTTAAGCTCTGACATTCTTTCCTCAGCTTGCTCTATTCTGTTATTAATGCTTCAGATTACATTATGAAATTCCTATAGTTAATTTTTCACTTCCAGAAGTTCCATTTGGTTTTTTCTTGAAGTGGCTTTGTCACCTTTTAACTCTTTGGTTGTTTACTGCTTTCCTTATATTGGTTTAAACCTCTTCCTATATCTTGTTGAACTGCCTTGTCCTCTAGATTCTGAATTCTATATCTATTGTGTCAGCCACTTCAATCCGGTAAAGAAGCATTGCTCAGGAGCTAGCATGGGCATTTGGAGGTAAATAGACACTCTGGCTGTTAGAATTGCCAGAGTTCTTGTGCTGGTTCTTTCTCATCTGTGTGGTCTGAATTTTCCCCAATCTTTAAAGTTACTGTCCTTTTGATGGGGCTCTTTGCCTTTTTTTTTTTTTAAATGTCTTTGAGGTTTTGATTGTTGTACATGTTGAATACCATCAATTGGCTTCATTTCTGGATTCTTTCAGGGGGCCACAGCTCGGCTCAGCACTCCTGGACTATATAATCTAACCCTGGGGGGCTGGAATCCAGCCCACAACTTCGTTCTCCATCCACTCAAGGTCCAGCTTCACTGGAGGGGGCACGGTGTTCCCAGACTACTGACAACAACACTCTGATGGGTGCTGTTGGCAAAAGTGCTGCAGCAGGGAGGCTGGAGGGCCACAGGATATTGTACTGTGATGGGGTGGGGGGTGCAAGTGAGTGTGCCCTACTGGAGTGGTGTGGAGGCTGCCAGCAGGTGCATATCAACAGGGCAGTTGGGGTGCTGCAGGTGAGTGCACGCTGGCGGGGTAGCAGTGGATCCTGGTACATATCCTCTGGCAAGGCAGCAAGGTGGGTGGGGGTAGTGATGCAGACAAGTGCGCCATGGAGGAAGGCTGCAGGTGGATGTGTGGCAGCGGATGTCCATCTGCAAATGCACTGGGACAGAAAGGTGGGGGCTGCTGGTGAAAGAGCTATGGTGGTGACTGCTGGTAAGCATTTCAGCAGGGCAGCTGAGGCTGCACTGTAAGTGTGTCCAGTCACACCAGGATGATGGGGAAGGCTGTCAGGCTGGGGCATTTACGTCAGACTGGCCCATCCTGTGGTCAGGACAGCCCTGCTGTCTTCAGGTCTGGCTGCTAACAAAGGCTAAATCCACCTAGAGGAGTATGATGAGCCTTGGGGGATGGGCATCCATGGCCATGCTACACTACAGCCCTTCCCATGCCAAATACTTGGGCTCCATGCAGACGGAAGTTCTGTCTCTGCCAACTTCCCAGGAAGTTTTCCTTGCCAACCCAAATGTCCGTGAGGGTCATGGGGTCTCCTGCAGCTAGAATCACTGAGGTCCATGGTGAAAGTAGGCCACTCCATGCCTATTTCACTCACCCCTTTCCTAAGTGCAGCTTGGGGCTAAGAATGAGTGCTGGTGTTCAGCAACCCTGTGCAGGGTTCCCAGCTTCCTCCCCTTTCAGCCCCAGAGTCTGAGTCCTCCCTGTATCCATTCTCAATGCCTTCTTTCCAATGATCTGTTCTGAGTGTGCTGGTCTCCTTGATGGTCTGGTCTGTCTCTGTGGAAGAAGCTCTTCCTGGCTGCATCTAGTAGACCATTTTGGCTCTTCCCCTAGGAATAAGGTTTTTGTTTATGTGGAAAGGGAAGTGGTAACTTAGGTTATCTCTACATCAGTTATTCCTGGGAAGTTAGGTATAGGAGAAACAAACTTGTCTGGAGTCACTATCCTCTCTAGAGTTCACTAATTAGTGGAGTCATTAATTTTAAAGCAGCTGGGATGAAATACTTACAAAGAAAGACAATATTATGATAGGACATGGTGATTAAGTTAGGATGCATTTGATTGTAATTATCAGAAAAATCCAACTCAAATGTCTACTTATAATAACACATTTAAAAAGGGATAATGTAGTGGAGTAGATAATATAGAAGATTTTCCACTTAAAAACTCCTAGAAATGCCTACATTCTAGATTCAGAAAAGCATAACATCTTTCAGGTACATGGCTCACTTCAAAGAGAGAAAAAAATAAAAACACAGCAGGCAAAAATAGAGTATTGAGTAGATACTAAAGTCACAGCTACTATTGGCACATTAAGTAATCTCAGTAAACAAGCAATTTGTTTTTTGATGACTACATGAAGCCAGGAAATACAGTTTGGGACCCAAATGTGACAGAGAGTTTGAACATAGGCCTGTGCATAAAGCCAATCCTATATATCCTATATATCAATGGAGAAATGGACTAGAAAACAGATACATTTTGTCAAACAGAGATAGCAAAGACCTCTTGAGTAGGAAAGTAGTCTAAAAATGCTAACCATAGCTGTTCATCTCACAGCATATAAAAAACTCAACTCAAAATGGACTGAAGACTAATGTAAGACCAGAAACCCTAAAACCACAAGAAGAAAACCAAGGAGAAAAACTAAACAACATTGGCCTGGGCAATATTTTTTTTCAATTTACCCAAAGCACAGACAACAAAAGCAAAAATACAAAAAATGGTATTGTATCAAACTAAAAAGCTTCTGCACAGCACAGAAAACAACAACGTGAAGAGATAATTTATCGATTGGGTGAAAATATTATGAGCCATACATTCAATAAGGGGTTAATATTCAAAACATACAAGGAACTGTAACAATTCAAAGCAACAAAACAAATAATTCAATTTAAAAATGGGCAAGGGACTTGAATAGACATTTCTCAAAAGAAGATATACAAATGGCCAACAGATATATTTAAAATGTTCAACATTGCAAATTCATTTGCATTAGGGAAATGCAAATTAAAACCACAATAAGACACCATCTCACACCTGTCAGATAGAACAGCTATTAGCAAAAAGACAAAAGGTAGCAAGTGTTGGCAAGGATGTGGAGAAAAGAGAGCACTTGTACATTGGTGGGAATGTAAATTAGTACAACCATCATGGAAAACTGCATGGAGGTTCCTAAAAAAAAAATAAAAACAGAATTACCACATGATCCAGCAATCCTACTTCTGGATATTTGGCCAAAATATTTAAAATTAATATTTCAGGAGCTCCAGTGGTGCAATCAGTGTACATTGCTTATATAAAATTAATTTGTCAAAGAAATGTCTGCATTCCCATGTTGAGAGAACCACTATTCACAATAGCCAAGTTACTGAATCAACTTAAATGCCAATCAATGAGTAACTAAAGAAAACTATGGTATATACATATGCAATGGATGTTAACAATGGATACTATTCAGCTTTTCTATAAAAGGAAATTCTGTCATTTGTGACAGCATGGATTGAATTGGAGAATATTATACTAAGTGAAATAACCCAGGTACAAAAAGACAGATATTGCATGTTCTCACTTATATGTGGAATCTGAAACAATCAAAATAGAAGCAGAGAGTAGAATGGTGATTACAAAGTATGGGAGGTAAGGGGAATGGGAAGATGATGATCAAAGGGTACAAAATTTCAATCAGACAGGAGAAATAAAATTCTTGAGACTTATCACACAATGTGGTGAATATAGTTAATAACAGCATATTTTTCAACATTGTTGAGCAAATTTCAAGCATTTTCACTACAAAAATAATAAGTATTTGAAGTGATGGATATGTTTATTTGATTGATTTAATTATTCCATATTGTATTCATAAACCATAACATCACTTTGTACCCATAAATATATACAACAATAAACTGCCTATTTACAGTACATTTCATTATAAAGGAGGTCATGCTATCACAAGGGCCATGATCCCTCTGAAACTCTGGATAAAATATTTTATTGCTTCTTCCTAGCTTCTTGTGGTGATCAGCAATCCTTGGAACTCCCTGGCTTGCAGTTGCATCACTTAAGTCTTTGCTGCTGTTGTCACATGGCATTCTCCCTGTATGTCTCTCCTTTCACACAGCATTTTCCTCTTCTTATAAGAATGCCAGTCATATTATAGTAGAAAACCCTATGACTTCATCTTAACTTGATTACACCTGCAAAGACGCTATTTCTAAATAAGGCCACATTCACAGGTATCACAGGTAGAGGTTGGGATTTAAACATATCTTTTTGGGTGACACAATTCAACTCACAATAATGAGTAAGGGACCTTACTTTGGCATGATGAAAATGGTTAACTTTATGCTATGTTAATTTCACCTCAATAAGTTATCATTTAAAGAATCATCTGTGTATATTAATAATTATAGTAAACATAGATAATATAAACTTTACAACTAAAAGATGGAGACTGCTGCTTTTTAAAAAAGCTAGATACATACTATTTACAGACATACGCTCAAACTCCCAGGATACAATAAGGTTACAAATAAAGTGGTCAAAAAATTCTAGGAAAATACTAATCAGAAGCCAACTAGTTTAGCCATGTTAATACCACACAAATAAACTTTAAAGCAAAACCCATGATTAAGGATAAAGAGAATACCTGTATAATGTGAAAATGCTTTACTTAATTGACTATGCAACATGTTAAATTCAAAAGGCATATATATCGTTTGAAATTGTATTTTTAAAATGTAGACTCAAAATTACATAAAGGAAAATTTATTAGAATCACAGGAAGAAACTGACACAACAAATACAGTAAACACAATTCTTCAGTACTCATTCGTATACAACAAAAATTAGCAAAAAGATTAATCAGACATCCAAATTAGTGAGCTTGATTTCATGAATATATTTATAGCTATATTTATACTTATATCTATAGCTTCAAATGTTAACCTTATCCAAAAGTACAGAGTATATATTCTTAACAAGTATACACAGAACTTTTTGGAAATTGGCCATATATGCTAAGCCATGAAACAATGCACAACAAATTTTGAAGAATGAATGACAAAGAGAGTACAATCTCTGATTATAAGTTAGACCAGAAATCAATAACAAAATGATTATTCCAAACAAATAAAACATGAATCCAAAAATGTAAAACCTACATCTGAGAAACGTAAATGTCAAAGAAAAATAACAAAATGGAAATTACAAAAACGGAACTCAACAATAATAAAAATACATTTCAAAACTGTGGACTGCAGCTAACCTTGTATTTACAGAAAAAATTGCATAGTCCTCAATGTTTATGTCATAGAATGAGGTGTGAGTATTAACGAGTTAGGGGTTCAAATAAAAAACATTGGGATAAAAATGAAAAAAAAAAAAGCAAACAGAATAGAATAAAGGAAAGAAAGAGGAGAGCTAAACTTATAAATAGAGACCTTTGATGCAAATAATGGTGAACTAGGTGATTCAGATAAACCAAACCCTCCCACTATTAGCAACTAAAAAAGTTGTAAAAATAAGATTAGATGCACCAAAGAGCTAACGAGTTAATAAAGAATTATGGACCAGAAACTTTACGTTAAAAACTGAAGCACACAACTGAGAGGATATGAAAAAGTTCTAAATAAATAAAAGTATTCATTTATGTCTATGGATTGAAAATCTGGGTATTATCAAAAATATAAATTCTTTTCAAACTGATCAACACATTTTGATGCAATCTCAATGAAAATCCCAAAAGTTTTGTGTGTGCATAAATTGATAAAACATTTGTAAAAATAAACTATAGTGTTCAGGGATGCTTTTATGATAAAACTGTAGAGAAAGGTAATTAGTTGCTTACTATAACATCCTAGATGGTGGTTATCTTTGGGGATAAAGAACATTATTGGAAGCCAAAACAACACCCGAAACATATGCAGAGACTTCAGATACTGAAATTAATGGACATAGTCTAAAAAGATTACACTTATGTTCAAGGAAATAAAAACTAAGATTGAAAATTTGGCAGTGTAGTAAAAACCACGATATGTTACACAGAGGAATTGAAAAACATGAAAACTGTAGATTAAAAATACAGTAATCAAAATTTAAAATTTAAAATAACTGGTTTAACAATAGAACTAAACAGGGAATAAGAACATTAAAACATGGGCCAAGCACTGGAGTATTTCCCAAAACCAACAACCGATTCTCTGATTCTTTACACACCAGCTGGCTGGTGTTCAACAACTCAGTTCAATTCTGACACTACCCAGAGTTAGTGCAGACCCCACAGCTTAAGGACTCAGTCTCACAAGACTGTTTCTCACTTCAGAGGCTAATTGCAAATTCCGGGACACCCATACTTCTAAACAACTGGCTATAAATTCAGGATTCCCATCATCTGCTCCCCGCTGCCCTCTCCCCAACCCCCGTGTTTCATAATCTGCTGGAACAGCTCATAGAACTCAAAAAGGTATTTTGCTTATGTTTACCAGTTTACTATAAAAGATACAACGCAGGAACACCAAATGGATGCGTAGGGCGTGGTATAGGGAGAGGGGTGTGTGGAGCGTCCATGATCTTTCTGGGTAGGCCATTATCCCAGCACTTCGATGTGTTCACTAACCAAATCTCATCGTTCAAAAGCCTTTAGTAGAGTTCAATCTTCAGTTACCCCACTCCCTTTCCCTCCCGAGAAGTTGATAGGTGAGGCTGAAAATTCCAACCCTCAAGTCCCTTGACCTTTCTGGTGACCAGTGCCATCTTGAGGCTATCTAGAGGTACTACCCTAAGTCACCTCAATAGTATAAACTCGGGTATGATAGACAGGGGCTTGTTCTGAATAACAAACAACACTCCTAGCACTCAAGAAATTCCAAGGGTTTTAAAAGCACTGTGCCAGGAACTGGGGACAAAGACTAAATATGTTTCTTATTATGCCACAAGCACAGAGTCAAAAATTGGAAAATGTAGGAGAAGGTAAAAGACATGCATATAATGGACAGGTATATTGAATGTTTCACTGGCATTTCAGAAAGGATAGAGAAAATGGGAAAGAAAATGTATTTTAAATAGGAAACAGAAACTTAAAAACAGGAAAAAAAGGAGTTCTGCATCCCTTTAATTGTCTGAAGAGGACAGTAAAGGAAATGATTCGTGTTAGAAATGGGTAATTCAAGAATGTTGTAATTTCTAGGTGCATTAGTCCTTTTTGCATTGCTATAAAGAAATACCTGGGACAGGGTATTTTATAAAGAAAAGAGGTTTATTTGGCTCACTGTTCTGCAGGCTGTACAAGCATGGCACCAGCATCTGCTCAGCTTATGGGGAGGCCTCAGGAAGCTTACAATCATGGGGTGAGGGGAGAGCTGGCATATCACATGGAGAGAGAGGGAGCAAGAGAGAGAGAACAAGAGAGATGCCAGACTCCTTTAGCAACCAACTCTCACATGAACTAATAGAGTGGGAACTCACTCATCACTGCAAGCATAGCATTAAGCCATTCATGAGGAATCTGCCTCCATGATCCAAACACCTCCCACTAGGCCCACCTCCGACATTAGAGGTCACATTTCATCAGGGGCTTTAGAAGGGACAAAACATCCAAACCATATCACTAGGCTTGCCTCTGAAAGAATAAAAAATGTCAAAGCTAATATATAGCAGAAATGGAATCATTTAAAAAGTCATACATCACCTCATACCCACTAGAATGGCCATATTTTAAAATACAGGTAATAAGTGCTTGCAAAGATGTACAGAGAGCCCTCAAACGCTGCTGAAAGGAATGCAATTAGGTTCAGTTGCTTTGGAAAACAGTCTTACAGTTCCATGCACAGGTAAACATAGAGTTACTATAGGATCCAGCAATTACTCTGTTAGGTATATACCCAAGAAGATTGAAAGCATATATGTCCATACCAAAAAATACACAAATATTCATAGTAGCCTTTTTCATAATAGCCAAAAAGTGAAACAACCCAAATTCCCCCGAGTGGATAAACAAAATGTGGTATGTCTATACAGTGGAATATTATTCATACATTAAAAAAGGAAGTATTCAAAGATGATTCAACATAGATAAACCTTTAAAACATTATGCTAAGTAAAAAGTCAGTCACCAGATATTGTGTCATTCCATTAATTTGAAATGTCCAGAATAGGCAAATCTATAGACACAGAAAATAGATTGATTGCCTACGGCTTGGAGGGAGTCGGGTATAGAGGATGAAGTAATGGCTACAATGTGTGGGGTTTCTTTTGGGGGTAATAAAAACGTTCTACAAATGACTGTGGCAACATATGCACAACTCTGTGAATGTACTAAAAGCCATTGAATTGTACACTTTATGTGGATAAATATGTGGTATGTAAATTGTATTTAGATAAAACCGTTGAAAGTGAATCTAAACAAAAACAAAATCAGAAGGAAAAACAAAATCAGGAGTGAAAACATGGAATAGATGGGAAAAATAAAAATTACATCCTAAACATATATATTAAATGAAAATATATTAAATTTTCCAATTTGAGATAAATATTTTCAGATTTGATAGAAGAACAAAATGGAACTACATGTTGTTCTAAAGTCATAAATAAAATTTGAAAAATTTTAAAAGATCAAAAGTTAAAGGATGCAAAACTATATAACCTTTGAATACTAACCAAAGAAAGGAGATATAGCCATATTAATACAACCATGTGGCACATAATGTTTTAGTCAATGATGAACCACATACGTGATGGTGATCCCAGAAGATGATAATGCCATATTTTTACTATATATTTTCAATGCACAAAATACTTTTTTACTTTGAATACAAAATATTTTTCAGAGTATTTACAAAGTATTTCAAGATATTTGAAAAATATACACTTTGTAAATTTTTTATTTTAAAGTTTTACTGTTGTATTTATTATTGATTTTTACTGTGCCTTTAACTCTTAAAATGTTACATTAAATTATCTTTAAATTTTTAAAATTCTTTTTGCTTAATAAAAATCATGTGTACTTACGATATCTAGCATGTTTTGATATATGTATATATTGTAAAATGGTTAATCAATCTAATTACCATATGCTTAGATACATTTAGGTACACAAATACTTACCTTTGTGTTACGGTTGCCTACAGTATTCAGTATAGTTACAGGCTGTACAGGTTTGTAACCTAGGAGCAATAGGCTATATACCATATTTCCTAGGTATGTAGTAGGTTACACCATCTAGGTTTGTGTACATACACTGATGTTTACACAATGACAAAATTGTATAATGATGCATTTTTTTCAGAGTATGTCCTCAGTGTTAAACAACACATGAATGTATAAGAAAAATAGAAATAAATATTACTAGAGAAAAAGAGAGTTTTATCATAATAACATAATTCATCAGAGACTTAGGAAATTTCTAAATTTGTATGAATGGGATAGTATAGCCTAAATCTGAATAAAACAAAACAAAAACAAAGGCAAAAATGAGAGAATTAGAGGAAATAGAAAATTGCACACTGACAGTGGGATGCTTTAAGGTACTCTTTTAGTAACTTAGATACGTTTCAATTAAATTTTAATTTTGAGATCATTGTAGATTCACATGCAGTTGTAAAAATTGACACAGAGAGATTCCCTGTACACTTTATATAGTTCCTCCCAATGGTAACATTTTGTAAAACTATAGTGCAATATCACAACCAAAATATCGGCTTTGATATAGTCAAGATAAAAAATAGTTTTTATCAAGGCAAGAATTCCTCATGCTCCCGTTTTTATAGCTACACTCTCTTCCCTGCAACTCTCAACCCTTTTCTTTGGCCTTAACCCCTGGCAACCACTAATTCGTTCTCTAGTCTATAACTATGCCATTTAAAGAATGTTATATAATTAGTAGACTTTATATTTTCTCTGAAATTTACTATTATCCATGAGAAAACTGGTTTCTACCTGTGAATTATGTGAACAAATGACTTAGTGTCATGCCAAATCACTGTAAGATATTAACACTTTATAAGGACGTTATAAGTTTGATGAGTTTTAAATCTAATGCAACTGAGTCTATATAAATTTTGCCTCCTTTTAAGCTAGTCTTGCAGGGCATCTGCTTGGGACAGACCATTTGGCAGTTTGGGTTACAGAACATACTTGAGCATATCACTTCATTTCTTTGATAAAAAATGATGGAAATGCCAACTATTTCTGTCAACCTAGAATGACATTTGTGCACATATTTAATATTGCTTAGGAAATTTGTGAGGACATTATTAACCAGGGATTTATGATCTTCCCTTATAATCCTACTGGAGTCTTTGGGTTTTCGGACTTCAGATGCTAGTGGAGGCCAAGATGGATGCATTGGAGCGGGCTGTTTGCAAATATCAGGATTTAGGGACACCAGAGGTTTTCTAAATGACACAAACACGTTAGTGAATTTGTGAAGAAAAGATAAGCGATTTAATAATGACTTTAATATTAACCAACCAAATGAACATGAAACGTCTAGGTGAAAAACGATAAAATATAGAACAGCAATAGTATATTATTATGTTTTTATGTAACTGATATGACCTTTAGAAAAAAATCTAAATCCTTTCTCTTACAACAGTAATGGTCAACTGGGGGGTAAGTAATTTACCTTGTCACTGCTCTTTTATCTTTACTTCAGTTTGTGTAAGGGTTTATTGAATCAACAAATATTTATTGAATAGGTATGTTGAATATACTAATTACAGTATCACAAAATAGGGCTCACTCTGCTCTCACAGAGCAGAGCATCTAGAATGGATGGGAGAAATAGATAATAATTATAAAAGGTGAAATGTGATAAGTGCTTGCAGAATGTACCAGTAATGACAGAAGCGTTCAGGATAGTAGATATTGGATTCTGATTGGAAGAAGTAGCATTTGAATTGAGGCCTCAGTAATGAAGTATGTTTGTTTATTTATTTATTTTAGTGCTTACTTTGTAGCATGTTTATTGTAACAAAATTAGAAAAAATTCAAGTATGAAACAGAAAGTAAAAACTCCTTGTAATCCGGTCACTCAAAAGATTATAAAAATTAAAATTTGGTTTGTTTCCACTCAAGAAAAAAAGAATGTTGTATAAATGGAATCATGTGAAGGTAACCCCTTTGAAATCAGCTTTTTAACCCCCATTTAGCATAATTCTATGGAGATTTGTCCAGGTTGCTGCATGTAGCAATAGTTTATTCTTTTTTATTGTTGATTAATATTCCATGGTATGAATACGCCACAGTTTGCTTAAAAACAGTTACTGAAGGACATATGGATTGTTTCCAGTTTTTGGCTGTTACTATAAAGCTGCTATGAACATTTGTACACTTTTTTTGTGAACATAAGTTTTTATTTCTCTGTCTTAAATGCCCAGTAGTTCAATTGCTGGGTTGTATGGTAATTGCAGGTTAAGTTTTGAAAGAAACTGCCAGACTGTATTTCATAGTAGCCATGCTGTTTTACATTCCTACGAAGGCATGAGTGATCCAATTTCTCTGCATCCTTGTCAGATTTTGATGTCTTTATGTTAGCCAGTCTGATAGTTGTGTAGCGATATTTTATTGTTGTTGTAATTTGCAGTTCCCTAATGGCTAATGATGTTGAACATATTTTGATGTGCTCATTTGCCATCTGTATATCCTCTTTAGTGAAATTTGTCTTTATGCCTTTTGCCCATTTTCTAACTAGATTATTTTCTGGTGAGTTTTGACTGTTCTTTGTATATTCTGATTACTAGTTCTTTGTCATATATGCAATTTGCAAATTTTTTATTGAAACTTATTTAGCTTATACTTTAGATTCTGGGGTACATGTGTGGATTTATTATATAGGTAAACTTGTGTCATAGGGGTTTGTTGTAAGATTATTTCATAACCCAGGTACTAAGCCTAGTACCTAATAGTTTTTGTTGTTGTTGTTCCTCTACCTCCTCCCACCCTTCATTCTCAAGTAGGCCCCAGTATCTCTTGTTCCCTTCTTTGCATTCAGAAAGCCAAATACCACATGTTCTCACGTATAAATGGCAGGTAAATTATTTAAATTTTTAAATATTTTATTTGTCATTGATTTTTACAGTAATTTTAACTCTTAAAATATTACATTAAACTATCTTTTCAAAATTAATTATTTTTACTTGATAAAATCATATATATTAGTTTTGTATAGTATGATGTTTTGATATATGTATATATTGTGAAATGCCTAATCAATCTAATTAATATATGTATTACCTCACATACTTATTATATTTGGGGTGAAAACATTTAAAATCTACTATTTTAATAATTTTCAAGTACACAATATATTGTTATTAACTGTATTCACCTTGAGGTATAATAGATTTCCTGAATTTATTCCTCCTGTCTAATTAAAATTTTATATCCTCCTATTACCGCCATTTCCCAGACTGGTAACCACTCTTCTACTCTCTGCTCTTATGAGTTTAACCTTTTTAGAATCCACGTGGTATTTGCCTTTTTGTGCCTTGCTTATTTCACTGAACATAATGTCCTCCAGCATCTTCCATGTTGCTGCAAATGACAGGATTTCCTTTTTCAAAGGCTGAATAGTATTCCATTGTGTGTATATTCAACACAGTACCAGAAGTCCTAGCAAGAGTAATCAGCCAAGAGAAAGAACTAAAAGCCATCCAAATAGGAAAGGAAAGAGTTAAATTGTCTATTAACAGATGACAGGACCTTATATTTAGAAAAATTTAGATTCCACCAAAAAACCAGAACTAATAAATTCAATAAAGTAGCAGGGTACAAAGTCAACATACAAAATCAGTAGCATTTCTATGCACTAACAACAAACTATCTGAACAAGAAATGAAGAAAACAATGCCATTTATAATATATACAAAAAATCAAAATTGTCAAGAATAAATTTAACCAAGGAGGTGAAAGATCTGTATACTAAAAACCTTCTGAGTAGCGGGAGCAGAGAAGTGCTTGAGCCCAGGAGTTTGTTCAGCAGCATATTAAAAGGATGACCTTTTTATATGTTTTATATATAATAACAGCATATTAAAACCATGACCAAATGGGATCTATCCCAAGAATGCAAGTGTGGTTTCATATATAAAAATCAATCAATATAATACACTACATTAATAGAATAAAGGACAATATCACATGATCGTCTCAATTGATGCTGAAAAAGCATTTGAAAAAATCCAACACCTTATAATAATAAAAGCACTCAACCAACTAGAAATAGAGGAGAACTTCCTCAACATGATGAAAGCCTTATATAAAAAACCCATAGCTAACGTTAGATTTGATGATTAGAGTGTAAAAGGTTTACCCTAAGATCAGGAACAAGACAAAGATGTCCATCTCTGCCACTTCCATTCAGCATGGTTATGGAAATTCTAAGCAGGAAAATTAGATAAGAAAAAGAAATAAAGGCATTGTATCAAAACTGCAAAGGAGAAAGTAAATCTAGTTCCATTTGCAAATGACATAATTGTATATAAAGAAAACCCAAAGAATCAACACACAAAGAAACTACTAGAGTTGACAAACGAATTAAGCAAAGTTGCAGATTATCAGATAAACATACAAAATATCAGTTTTATTTCCATATGCTAACAATGAATAATCTGAAAATGAAAGTTTAAAAAGATTTCATTCACAATACCATACAAAAGTTAAGAATAAATTTCATCAAGACAAGACTTGTATACTGAAAACTACAAGAACATTGCTGAAAGGAATTCAAGACCTAAATAAACGAAAAGATATCCATGTTCATGGATTAGAGGACTTAAAATTGTTAAGAAGACAATGCTCCCCAAAGAGATATACAGATATTCAGATTCATAAAAATAATTATCGATATCTTACTGTCATTTTTTGCACAAATGGAAAATCTGATCTTAACATTCATATAGAATTACAATAGATTCTAGTCAAACAATTTTTAGAAAGAGTAGAAGAATTTACATTTTCTGATTTCAAAACATATTTCAAAGCCACAGGAACCAAACGTAGTATGGTAGTGGCATAGGATAGACACATAGGCCAATAGAACAGAATTCAGAGTGCAATTATAAACTCTCACGTTCGTGGACAATTCATTTGTGACAAAGGTGCCAAGACAGTTCAACGTGGAAAAAAATCTTCTTTTCAATAAATGATTCTGGGACAACTTGATGTTGACATATAAAAGAATGTAGGCTCACATCATATACAAAATATAACTCAGAATCATTCAAAGAAGAAAACATAATGATAAATCTTCATGATCTTGGATTTTGCTATGGATTCTTAGATTTGACACCAAAAGCCCAAGAAACAAAAGAGAAAACGATAAGTTGAACTTAATGAAAATTTAAAACTTTCCTGCATCAAGGCATATCATCAAGAAAGTGAAAAGACAACTCACAAAATAGGAGAAAATATTTGCAACCATATATCTGATAAGTTCTGGTAATCAGAATGTATAAAGAACTCTTACAAGTCAAGAACAAAAAGACAACCCAATTTAAAACTGGACAAAGGACTTGAATAGACATTTCTCTAAAGAAGATATATAAAAGGCCAATAAGCACATGAAAATATATTCAATATCACCAGTCATAGGAGATTGCAAATCAAAACCACAATTTTATACTACTTTGCACCCACTAGGAAGGCTATAATAATAATTTTAAAAAGGAAAATAAATGGTGAGAATTTGGAGAAGTTAGAATCCTCATACACTGATAATGCAAAATGGTACAGTTGCTGTCAAAAGGAAATAAGCAGTTTCTCAATATGTTAAACATAGAATTATTATATTATCCAGCAATTTCAGATCATTGAAAACAGGTGTTTGAACAAAAACTTGTACATGAATACTCATAGCAGCATTATTCATAGTAGTCAAAAAATTAAAGCAACCCAAATTTCCAACAACCGATGAATGGATAAATAAATTGTGGTATATCCAAATCATGATATATCCATACAATGGAATATTATTCAACCATAAAAATAACGAAGTACTGATACATGTTACAACTACTTGATGAACCTTGAAAACATTATATAATGGGAAAGAAGTGAGACCCAAAAGTCATATGTGACATCATTCCATGTATGTGAAATGCCCAAAATAGGCAAATCTATAGAAACAAAAAGTAGATCAGTGGTTGCCAGAGGCTAGAAGTAGAAAGAGAATGAATGGTGATTACTGAATAGGTATAGGATTTCTTTTTGAGGTAATGCAAATGTGCTGGGGTTAGATAGTAATGATGGTTGCATAATATAGTGAATGTATTAAAAGTTACTTAATTTACACTTTGAAATGATTACAGTGGTGAACTTTTTTAATGTGAATTTTACCTCAATACAAAATTCAAAAAATAATGATAATATCAAATGCTGGCAAAGATTCAGAGAAACTGAATTATTCATACATTACTGGTGAAAATATAAAATGGTACTACTACTCCAGAAAATCAGTTTTGCAGTTTCTTAAAACACTAAGCATGCAACCATCATTCAGCACAACAATTGTGCTCCTGGACATTTACTCTAGAAAAAGAAAAAACTTACATTTACCCAAAAACCTGTATACAAATGTTTACAGCAGCTTTATAGTAATAGCCAAAAACTGAAAAAACATCAGATGTCTTTAAACTCATAAATGGTTGAACAAACTGCTACATCCATACCATAGACTACTTCTCAGCAATAAAATGGAACCAACTATTGATACATGCAATATCTCTAGATAAATTACTCTTTGGGTGAATCTCCAGAGAACTATGCTTAGTGAATAAAATCAGTCCCAAAAGATTAGGTACTGTATGACTCCATACACAAAACATTCTTGAAATTATAGAAATGAATGCAAAGTTATAAAATTGTAGAGCAAGTTGGTGTTTGCTAGGAATTAATGAGAGGTGGTGATGAGGAGGATATGGGGGTGGCTACGTAAAGGCAACGTGAGGAATTTGGGGGTGATGTAAATATTCTTTATCTTAACTGTATCAATGCTTTAGTTATGATATTGTGGTATAGTTTTGCAAGATGTGTTCATTGAAAGGAAATTGGGGAAAAGGTACATGGGCTCTCTATTTTTTTTACAACTCCATGTAATCTACAATTGTCTTCAGATAAATAAACTTTTAAAAATTTTAATAATATATTTTATGTCATCCAATATAACAAAAATATCTTCACTTTATCAAATAATATATAGTTATTTTTATAAGCTTTATTTTGTTTTTAATTGATGCATAATAATTGCACATATTTATGGGGTAGAGTGTGATATTTTCATATACATAGTATATATGTGTATATATAGTATATATATAGTGTAATGATCATATACTATATATATAGTATATATGTGTACATATAGTGTAATGATCAAATCAGGGTAAATAGCATATCTATCACCTCAAACACTTGTCATTTCTTCATGGTGAGAATGCTACAAATCCTCTCTTCCAGCTGTTTTGAAGTATACAATAGATTGTTGTTGACTATAGTTACCGCAATATACAATAGACCACCAGAACTTATTTCTCCTATCTAACTGTAACTTTGTACACATTGACCAATCTCTCCTCATCCTCCCTCATTCCTACTCTTCCCAATCTCTGGTAACCACTATTCTACTCTCTACTTCTATGAGATTAACTTATTAGAGCTCACATATGAGTGATATCATGCAGTGTTTGTCCTTCTGTGCTTGGCTTATTTCACTTAACATAATGTCCTCTAGGTTTATTCATGTTGTTTCAAATGACAGGATTTCATTCTTTTTTATGGCTGAATAGCATTCCATTGTGTATATATATCACATTTTCCTTATCCATTCATCTATTGATAGATACTTAGGTTGATGTCATATATTGGCCATTGTGAATAGTGCTGTAATAAGCATTAGGGTGCAGATATCTCTTCAATAAGTTGCTTTTATTTCCTTTGGATAAATACCAATAGTAGGATTGTTGGATTCTATGGTAGTTCTATTTTCAATTTTTTGAGGAACCTCCATACTTTTTTTCATAATAGCTGTACAAATTTACCTTTCCATCAACAGTGTATAAGAGTTTCCCTTTCCCCATATCTTCACCAGCATTTGTTATTTTTCTCTTTTTGATAATAGCCATTCTAACTGGAGGGAAGTGATATGGTGGTTTTGATTTGCATTTCCCCAGTGATTAATGATGTCGAGCATTTTCTTAATGTTGATTGTTTGTCTTGGGTCAAATATCTGAAATGTCTATTCAGACCTTTTGCTCATTTTAAAAATTACTTGTTCATTTGCTATGAGTTATTTGAATTATTTATATACTCTGGATATTAACAGCTTATAAGATGCATAGTTTGAGAATATTTTCTCCCATGTTGCAGGCTGTCTCTTCACCCTGTTGATTGTTTCCTTTGCTGTGCAGAAACTTTTTAGTTTGATGTCATTCCATTTGTCTATTTTTGTTCTTGTTGTCTGTTTCTGAAGTCTTATTAAAAAATATTCTTGTTCAAACCAATGCCATGTTTTCTTCTAGTAGTTTCATAGCTTTGGGTCTTACATTTAAGTCTTTTTTCAGTTTCGAGTTGATTTTTGTAAGTGGTGAGAGAGAGGGATCTAGTTTCATCTTTCTGCATATGGATATCCAGTTTTCCCAGCACCATTTATTGAAGAGATAATCCTTTCTCCAAGGTGTGCTCTTGGCACTTTTGTCAAAAATGAGTTGGCCGTAAATGTGTGAATTTATTGAGCACTCTATTATGTTCCGTTTGTCTATATGACTATTTTTATACCAGCAGCATGCTGTTTGGTTACTATTGCTTTGTAGCATATCTTAAAGTCAGGTAGTGTGATGCCTCCAGTTTTGTTCTCTTTTCTCAAGATAGCTTTAGCTATTTAGTGTATTTTGTGGTTTAATACACATTTTAGGATTGTTTTTTTCTATTTCTGTAAAAAATGTCATTAGTATTTTGATAGGGATTGAATTGAATCTGTAGATCACTTTGGGTAGTACGGGCTTTTTATTTTTGTAAAAATATAATAAAGAAAAATCTTATTTGCTTCTATGGTGAAGTCCTTGCTATCTGGTGGTAACTTGGAGGTAGAAGGCCGGGCTGGCTAAGGCAATTGTGCACTGTAGCCCCACCATCCTGTCAGGGCACAGCAGTCAGGAAGGGGGACCTAGAGGTGGTGATTGTGCCAGGACCTTCTGGAGCTCTACTTCCACTCTGCTTTCTGGATCTGGCTACCAAACAGGAGCAAGAAACTGGGGGAGAGTGTTTTACTATTTCCCTGTGGCAAAGATTTCTACAACTTCTAGGAAAGGAAACCGGTGGTAAAGAGTGTATAAGAAGACTAGTAAATTCCTTGGTTATCTGTAATCTTGTGTCCATCATACAGAAGCTGGAGTCAGAACTGGGTTCTATAGTTCTATTGATGATGGAACAGGTGAACTCAGACAATTTTTTTTTCTAACTTGCTATGTTTCAGTTTTCCTTTTTAAATGGTTGTACTAATCTCTCCTTTTATTATCTAGGTGTTTGTATATCAACTTCCCTAATTAGACTATAAATAACAGGATGGCAAGCAAGTGTACCTTCATAATTTTCTGTCTGCAGTATCAAATTAGCACAGTGCACACAGTCAATAAAGGAATGAAGACATAACCCAAATGGAACCCTAAAATCTAATAATTATGTAGGCAAGCAGATCCCTTCCCTCAGAACTCTTAAGTACAATGTCTGGAGAATGGGTTTAGAAAGATAAATTTGGAACAAATGAATTAGAGCCATGGTTGCCAGGAAAGTCTTTCCTGATTGGAAGAGACCAACCAATTCATGTCGGCTCAAGGAGTCACCTTGAGAAATAGTTCGGTGTCCTCTTCCTTTTCACAAGAAAATAGCAAGAAATAAAGATTAAGACAAATTTTGAAATGAAGCCTTACAAAGCAAAAAGACATGAAGTCTTACAAAGCGAAAAGAAATTTGCCTTCCTTTCTCCATCTGTTAACTTTTGGGTATGGCAATGCTCACAAGTCAATGAACAGTTAATTAGTAACTCTCTGTCACAGGACATAAACAGCAAAGTGAGACTGAACTAGAACCACTTATCAAGGGATACTGAAGCTCAAGTGCCAGAACAGTCCACGTTCCCCACAGTGCTCTGGCTCTAAGCAGATTCAGGTTAACTTTGCTATTGAGGCCCAGACAACAACTAAAATAATCTTTGAGAAACTAATCTGTAGCTGGTGTTTGTATATACTTTTTAAAAATATTTATCTCTAGGTAAAATTTGTACAAAGTGAGTAATATATTTACTTAATATTCATATGTCTATTTTAAAGTAATGCTTTCTTAAAAAGCTAAGAAGCAGGGTTGTGTGGTCCACACTGCCTGTGCTGTGACATGCACTTGAAGACAGCTTGGCTGGTTAGGCACAGAAACATAATTTCTCCCCTGAAGGCAAAGTCCCTGAGGAAGATAACCAACTCCTAACAGCTGACCTTGGGAACCCAATTCTTAAGAACAACTGCAAACTTCATGGTAATATCATAGATTTTTTGTTCTCATTATTTCCTGCAAATAATTATTATCTACTATGTGACAGATACTGTTCTTTGCACTGGGATACGGTATCAGACAAAGCAGAGTTCCCTGCTCTTGTGGGATTACAGTCTAGTAGTAGGTGCAGTCAATTACCAAGGAAATAAAAAACATGCTTGGAAATAATGATATGCACCATGCCGAAATAAAAGCAGGGCATGCTCTAGGCAGAGGCAACAATTACAAATTCTCTGAGATAAAATAGGACTTAGTGTTCTTACAAGATGAGGCAAAAGAGAAAAAAAAAAAACTAATAGGCAGCCGAAAATAGTTAACTTTTATTTATATCAACATAGTCACATTCACAATCATGTGAATTTCTGAGGTTGACATATTAGGCTCAAAAATCCTTTTATTTCAGTCTTTTACATTTTCTTTTTAGATTTTCTTTCACCTTTTAAAGACTACCAATATGTAAAGATTATAATTGTAATCTTTCCTGAAGTCAAAGGATCAGAGTTATAATTGCTTCTTGTATTGTGCTATATGGGTTAAGAGTCAAGTATTACATGAATCTTACCCTCTGCAGAATATGTTTGAAGTTTCTATTCCTGAATAAACCTGTATTAGTGGCTTGATCTCAAAAAATAAATATCTCTTATTTCTAAAAGTAGAATGATCTCTTAGAAATTGAAAATTAGCCTTTCTGCAAAATAATTAAGTAGCTGAAATGCTTGAAACAGGCTTATCTGAAATGGTCTTGCTCTAAATAAAATAATCTTTGTATTTTGATCAGTGTTCTTTGACTTTTAAGAGGTATCATTTGGCATATAAAATCTTTTTAGCATCATTACTGCTTCTAACACCTATTCAGCTTCAATTCAGGCTCTAGAGTCCTTCCTCTAAACTGACTTGCTGACAATACCATTTGTGCAGTCTGCTAAAATGGAAAGGACACTAGATTTGAAGGAGTCAGACATTTGCTCCATATTTGTTCATTCCTCTAACTGATTAATCTTAAAGCCCTTGCTATGTGACAGGCTCCAAGATAGGACCTAAGTATGGGGTAGTAATGAGCAGACACGTCTTCATGGGACATGCAGTTTGTTCCCAGTTCCCTCACAGTCCTCCGCCTGGACAGTTCTCAGTGAGGAACTCTCTCAGAGCCTGGATGTCCTCATTTGTCAAACTGGCAATATAGAGGGGTTGTGAGGATGATAGATAGTTAAACTGGCATACATTAGATACTTAGTAAATAGATATCAATAAGGACAAGATTGCAGGAAGTCTGGATACTATAGCATAGACAACAAAAAAAAAATTTAGTTCTAAAGAACAAATGAGATAGTTTCAATTTAGTGTTTATTTCATCAGTTTCATTTGTTTCACTTATTGGAGAGCTGTATTAATTTGTTAGTTTGAGCAAATGTCTCTCCAGTTTGCCAATGCCTATCGATAAATAAGAACTTTAATTCCGTAAGGTTTCCATCACAAACTCACATTTCCTAGAACAGAACTTGCCTCAGTAACTTTTTTTTTTTTTTTTTTTTTGAGACGGAGTCTTAGTCTGTTGCCCAGGCTGGAGTGCAGTGGCGTGTGATCTCTGCTCACTGCAACCTCTGCTGCCCGGGTTCAAACAATTCTCCTGCTTCATCCTCCCAAGTAGCTGGGATTACAGGCATCTGCCACTGAGCCTGGCTAATTTTTTAATTTTTATTTTTAGTAGAGACGAAGTTTCACAATCTTGACCAGGCTGGTCTTGAACTCCTGACCTCGTGATCCACCCGCCTCGGCCTCCCAAAGTGCTGGGATTAGAGGCATAAGCCACCGCGCCCAGCCCCTCAGTCACTATTTTTAATCAATGACAAGAATCCAGGAGGACACAAGTTCTTTAGAATCTTAATTGATGGCTTTGACAATAAATGTTTACTATTGCAGATAATTGTTTTGGTTCCCTACCAAACATGTGACAATAAGGAGATGCACAGTGATTTTTCTTTCAGGAGGTAGAAACAAATTGAACGCTTCCTTCAAAATATTATTTTAATCCATTCCCCTAAAGCACAACATAATCACTCATTTTCAATTAAATCTCTTTGTAAAGGTCATATAAGTAAAAAGAGTCTTTATCAAAGTAGAAGCTTAATGCAAAGCAAGGAGGAAAAAGACATTTTCTTTAAGGTGAAGGTACCTTGGTTTCATAGAATTTGTAAGGTAAACAACAATTCCCCACCAGAGTCATTTGGGAAATGCCCATGAGCACCAGTATCAGGGGCTTTGCCCACAGAGGGACTCAAGTTTATATGGAAAAAAGAAGGCTGACAAATGAGGGCCAAACTCAAGTATCCTCCTACGTTCATGGGGAGAGACAGCTCTGACATGGTTTTTGTCAAGTGCACCACGTGGCATATTTCTGCATAAAAGCTGGATTCCAGATATCTAGCCCAGTTCTACAAATCCAGGGGAGGTGGACATGCCATAGTCTTTGTGGCCTCGCTCCCCAAAATGGGAGAGGGTTCCTGTAAGGCACTGACAGGTAAAGCTCATCCATTCTGATGGTATACACTTGAATTTTTCCTGTTTTGAGTCTGCAATTTGCTAGATGAGTCAGTGTATACAATTGCCTACTGTGTTAAATAAAGTATTCCATATTGGTTTGGTGGCAAAATAAAATTATTTGCCTACATGGTTGCCCAATTGCCCAATTGTTCACCTGAACTGACCAGCACTTGGCATGAGTCAACTGTCCTTACCATCAGCTAGATGTTGGCTGAATGGATTGGTTAGTTCACTGACCACTTAATTCAGCTAAGAGGGTAGATCCTATTCATATAGCCCCTGATTCCTCCTCTGCTTTTTGTTGTTGTTAGTGGAAGTTACAAAGCCCAGGATAATTCACCGAGTACTTGTGTTTTTTCTTGGCTTTGTGATAAGCGTCTTATATTTTGCCTAAATTTGCTTTATGTGTGTGTCCTAGGGGAATGAAATGCTTCTCAATTAGGAAAAAAAAAAAAATCTCAAGTTTGAAAGGAATGTTAAAAATCATCAGATCCAAATAATTCTCTACTGATTTAGTCTCCTTTAGTTGTCTTCACATGTTTTTCTCATTGAACATCTCCAGTGATGGGGAGCAGATTCCTTCCTGAAAGAGTCCATTTACCTATAGACAATACTAACTGTGCTGGGCATATTTGGAAGGAAAGGAGGGAGTAGAGGAGGAAGAGCTGGAGAGGAGAGGATGAGGAAAAAGCACTGCCACTTACTGAGCACATTCCCTGGGCTCAGCCCTGTGCCAACATCATTTACAGACATATTGTGCAATTTGCCGGGCTGTGGCTCTAGAGTCAAGCTGCCTTATGTGAGCGGAGTTAACATAAGAGCATGTTAGCAGAGTTCACACCTTTAGCTTTTTCTTTTTTTTTTTTAATTTATTTATTATTATTATACTGTAAGTTGTAGGGTACATGTGCATAACGTGCAGGTTTGTTACATATGTATACTTGTGCCTTGTTGGTGTGCTGCACCCATCAACTCGTCATTTACATCAGGTATAACTCCCAATGCAATCCCTCCCCCCGCCCCCCTCCCCATGATAGGCCCCGGTGTGTGATGTTCCCCTTCCCGAGTCCAAGTGATCTCATTGTTCAGTTCCCACCTGTGAGTGAGAACATGCGGTGTTTGGTTTTCTGTTCTTGTGATAGTTTGCTAAGAATGATGGATTCCAGCTGCATCCATGTCCCTACAAAGGACACAAACTCATCCTTTTTTATGGCTGCATAGTATTCCATGGTGTATATATGCCACATTTTCTTAATCCAATCTGTCACTGATGGACATTTGGGTTGATTCCAAGTCTTTGCTATTGTGAATAGTGCTGCAATAAACATACGTGTGCATGTGTCTTTATAGCAGCATAATTTATAATCCTTTGGGTATATACCCAGTAATGGGATGGCTGGGTCATATGGTACATCTAGTTCTAGATCCTTGAGGAATCGCCATACTGTTTTCCATAATGGTTGAACTAGTTTACAATCCCACCAACAGTGTAAAAGTGTTCCTATTTCTCCACATCCTCTCCAGCACCTGTTGTTTCCTGACTTTTGAATGATCGCCATTCTAACTGGTGTGAGATGGTATCTCATTGTGGTTTTGATTTGCATTTCTCTGATGGCCAGTGATGATGAGCATTTTTTCATGTGTTTGTTGGCTGTATGAATGTCTTCTTTTGAGAAATGTCTATTCATATCCTTTGCCCACTTTTTGATGGGGTTGTTTGTTTTTTTCTTGTAAATTTGTTGGAGTTCTTTGTAGGTTCTGGATATTAGCCCTTTGTCAGATGAGTAGATTGCAAAAATTTTCTCCCATTCTGTAGGTTGCCTGTTCACTCTGATGGTAGTTTCTTTTGCTGTGCCCTTTAGCTTTTTCAATAATATTCTTTTAAAATTTGCTCACTTCTGCTGAGGAGATAAGGGAGGAGATAGTGGCTGCATGCTAGGGTGGGAGGTCAGTATCACTGGCTTCTCTGCTGCCCTTGAAGGCCTCTTTCTACTCAGATCTGGAGACAGTAGAAGTGATTTTCCCTTAAAGGTTATCAAACTTGCCTTTGCTGAATGTCTTTGTCGCTGAGCAGCAGTTTGAAGCCAGCCTGTTTAGTTTTACAGCCCGTGCTCTCACAGGCTTCACTGTCTTTCTAGTCAATTCTCTCCTACTTTCACCTGGCCTTCCATTCTCCATCATGGGGCTCTGCCCTGCATCCAAGTGGTGAGGCAGTCCCGCAGCAGAAATGTAATTGCCTGGTAGAGGGGAAGTGGTAATGCCCTGTGCACATAAAAGTAGCAGCATGAAGGCAAATTCAGGAGATGATACAGAAAGTTGTCAGAGAGTGTGACTCTTTATGGGATTGTACTCTCACCAAGCAACAAAGCAGGCCTCACTTTCGCTGAAGTTAAAACCAGAATGAAAGGCTGCCCTGTGAAAATTTTTATCTTCCTACCGCTGTGAGATGATGCACACGAGCCAATGTACTCAGGCTCCATGATGGGCAGTGTTAGCGGTTAGGTACGAGAGATGTAGAGTGAGTCTAAGTTTCATCTTTGCCATTTTTTAGATGATTGTCATGGATAAGTTATTTAACATCTCTGTGACTCCACGTAAGTGTGCTTCCATCTGTAATAAAAGTACTCACCACATAGGGTTATTGTGACGATGATATTTAGTTCTACATTTTCAGCACTCAGAACAGTGCCTGGGATAGAGAACATCACCATCATTAGCAGCAGCCCCAGCCAGGAGTTTGGCTGTGTTCTGTCAGAACTGAAGCCCTCTCTTTGAGATCTCAGATCATAATTTGTGCTTTGCAGGGGCTGGAGAGAAGTTTTCTCTTTGCACCTTCCCCATACTCCACTCAATGTGTTCAGGGTCTGAATCACCAGTTGCTGGGCATCCTCTGGGCACCAGGGCATCCTCTAGGCACCAGGACTGCCAGGCAGGTTATTTCTATAAGCCACCTGGAAAGCTAGAACTGATGCTCCACAAAATGGTTCCCACTGGATCAGTTTAAACATGCGATCAGTGTATTACCAAAGGCTATTGGTATGAGAACAGATAGCAGGAGCAGCTTAATTATTCATGCAGCTACACACACACACACACACACGTACACACACACACACACACACACACACAGAGTACAGGATACTGCAAAGGAGACTGAGCTTTGTTTCCAGTGCTCCCTTCAAAGTAAAAGCAATTCCTTGGTAAATTTAAGTAATGTCTGCAGCCCTGAATAGCCAACGATTTCCCAGTCTTTTCAGTTATATGCTTTTTGTACATATTTAGCACATGTTAAGTCCTCCAGTCCTATATCCCATTTTATAGTTTATGGCAAACTGTTAAACAACTTGCTCGAAGTATGATGCATAAACAGAGCTCCTGGCTTTGTTTGGGACTCTCTGGCTACTCATGGTAGCTACCTCATTATTATGGCCACACAGTGCTTTCCGTGCCTGTGTGTGTCCCATCTCCACTTGCTTTCCTGCAGCCAATGGTCCCTCTAAAACTACCTTAAGTAGGTGCAGATCCAGCACAAGGGAGCTGAGGATACTAAAGTGGGTTCAGCTTCAGACCTTGCCTGTGGCCTTAGCAGTTTTTTGGGGGGGATTGGGGGAGATTGTCTATCCATCCCGAGCATTTTGGTTGAGTGTGTGGTTAGCTTTAACCAAGATGGTACTGAAGATGAGACTTGGGCTTCCTTAACTCACTTAAAATAACCCAAGGCTACCTTACACTCAATTGGTTGTTTGCACACAGTGTGTTAGGCCAGTTAGTTCTGAATCTTATTTTCCCATTTACTGCAGTCCTAAATAAAATACTTCCAATGATCTGACTTTATCTATTTAAAATTGCAATAGAAGGCATTCCTGGGTTATACCAGCATTGCACGCTGACCTCAGAATTGGGGAATCTCAGCCAGGCATGGTGGCTCATGCCTGTAATCCCAGAGCTTTGGGAGGCTGAGGCGGGTGGATCACTTGAGATCAGGAGTTCAAGACCAGCCTGGCCAACAAGGTAAAACCCTGTCCCTACTAGAAATACAAAAATTAGCCAGGTGTGGTAGCACGTGTCTGTAATCCCAGCTACTTGGGAGGCTGAGGCAGGAGAATCGCCTGAACCCGAGAGACAGAGGTTGCAGTGAGCCAAGATTGCACCACTGCACTCCAGCCTGGGTGAAAGAGTGAGACTTTGTCTCGGGAAAAAAAAAAAAAAAAGGAATCAGAGAATCTCAAACCTCACATTCACGTGATTTTCTCTTGATAGTGCCATAGAAACCGAAACAGAAATAAAAATCTTCCTTCCCAACTCAGGAAGAAACTGAAAAGTAAAACTGAAAAGTAAAGGATACATGATTGATAGGATGGGGCCATTTCACTAAAAACAAACAATGCTTGAGGCAGGAGGGAAGGGCGGAGGAGTTCTTTGTCTTGGATCCATGACTCTCTAGGTACTGTGTGAGAGTTCTCGAATCCTCCAGAATGTGCTCCTCATCCTGTTCTTGGTCCCACCTCCCTTCAGATCTTTTTCCTTCCTTTTCATAACTCACCAGATGAATACAGAACATGCAGGAAGGGCATATAGTAGGTGATTCTTCCTCTCTTTCTTTGTCCTCCTTCCCCCTTTGCATTCCTCTGTTTCCGTTTTCCTCAAAGACTGACATTGCTCCTGAGGAAGTGAAGATACGAGATAAGAGAAAAGAGGAAATTGAAATCATAGGTTCTTATTCCAAATTTTTTTCTTTCCCATTTTAGACCTTGAAATGAAAAGATGATCTCTCTCCACTCAAATAAGAAACCTTCCAAAAACCTGAGTGGGGATTAAAAACCCTTCACTGTCCGTGTTCTTCATGTAAGCTAGAACTTTCTGCATTTTCTTGTTTTATCATTGGGTGTTCTGTTTCTAGTGAAGTTGAGGCATGGTGATCCTGTCATGGGAAAACCAAATGATGAGAGTGGAATTCATGCTTCGAGGATTCTCTTCCATCAGACAGCTAAGTATTTTCCTTTTTACGATAATTTTAGTTTTCTATATCTTAACTGTTTCTGGAAATATCCTCATTGTCCTTCTAGTTTTGGTCAGCCATCACCTCCACACCCCTACGTATTTCTTCCTGGTGAACTTGTCACCTCTTCTGCAGTGACTCTGGTCCCATTTCTCTTCATTGTAGCCTCCTACTCCTGCTTCCTTTCTGCTATCCTAAGAATTCCATCTGGCACAGACCAGAAAAAGGCCTTCTCCACCTGCTCTTCCCACCTCACTGTGGTCATGGTGTTTTATGGGACACTGATTGCCACATACCTTGTGCCCTCAGTCAACTCATTCTGACTCTTGCGCAAAGGGTCCTCTCTGCTCTACATCATCCCGACACTCCTGTTTCACCCCATCATGTATAGCCTGAGAAACAAAGACATCCATGAAGCTCTGAAGAAGTGCCTGAGGAAGAAGTTAGGTTGCCCTAGATAATACGAAAAGGAAAAAAGTTGTATTTGTCTAAATGTTGATGAGCTGGGTTGAGTCATTTAAATTCTACATGAAACACAATTGCCTAAATGAGGAGCTACCTAAAACAGATGGCCAGACACTTCTACTGAGTTATGACAGCCCCAGGTAAACTGCTGTCCCAGGATACGATCTATGCAGGTCAGAGTGTGCTCCATCATCTCCCGTAGACTTGGATTCTTATGTAGAAGCCCATATTCAAAATGAGCCAGTAAGCATGTTCACTCATTCATTAAGATATTCATCAAGGGTTTGTTATGCTCAAGGCATTGTGTTGGACATAAGCAATAAAGTGATGGGCAAAAACAGAGGCAGTCCCTGCTTTCACTGAACTCACAGTCTATGGGGAGAAAAACATTAATCAAGTAACGAATATAAAACTACATATATGACATACAACTGTACTTGTAATTCATAATTGAAAATAAGAAGATGACCAGTACACACCTATTAGAACGGCCAAAACCCAAAACCCTGACACCACCAAATGCTGGTGAGGATGTGGAGCAACAGGAACTGTCATTCACTGCTGGTGGGAATGCAAAATGGTACACCCACTTTGGAGTATACTAGCAGTTTCTCACAACACTGAATATACTTTTACAACAAAATTCAGTAATCACACTCATTACTATTTACCCAAATTAGTTGAAAACATATGTCCATACAAAAACCTGTACATGGATGTTCATAGCAGCTTTATTCATAATTGCCCACATTTGGAAGCAAACAAGATGTCCTTCAGTAAGTGAATGAATAAATAAACTGTGGTATATCCAGACAATAGAATCCTGTTTGGTGCTAAAAAGAAATGAACCATCAAGCTATGAAAAGACATGAAGTAGCCTTAAATGCATATTACTAAGTAAAAAAAGAAACATCTGAAAAGGCAAAATTATGCGAAGAAGTCAAAAGATTAGTAGTTGCCAAGAGCTAGGAGGGAGGGAGGAATAAGAGCACAAAGCAGAGCACAGAGAAATTTTACAGCCGTGAAACTACTCTATATGATAATATAGGGGTGGATACATGCCATTAAACATTTGTCCAAACCTATTAAGTGTACAACACCAAGCATGAACTCTAATGTAAATTACGGACTTTGGTGATGATGTGTCATTGTGGGTTCATTGATTATAACAAACGTACCACTCAGGTGTGAGATGTCAGTAGTGGGGAAGGCTGTGCATGTGTGAGGGTGAAGGGTATGTGGAAACCCTCTGTATTTTCTGCTCAATTTTGCTGTGAACCTAAAACTGCTCTTAAAAATCAATTTAAAAATAATAACTATTATAGATGTTAATTGCATATCAAGAATGTAAGACTTCAGTCTCTCTGGAGTAGATTTTGCCTAGGAAAAGCATTTTCTAGTCCTTTGTACTCTTGAAATTAGAAGTGGGAAAATGAAGATTTGGGGAAATATGCTAGACAAAGGACCTATGACAGAATCTCCAGCACTCCATCTTCTCTGCTGCCACAGGCTAGAGTGCAGTGGTGCGATTTCGGCTCACTGCAACTTCCACCTCCCAGGTTCAGGCAATTCTCCTGCCTCAGCCTCCTGAGTAGCTGGGACTACAGGCATGCACCACCATACCTGGCTTTTTTTTTTTTTTTTTTTGTATTTTTAGTAGAGACAGGGTTTTACCATGTTGGTCAGGCTGGTCTCGAACTCCTGACCTTAAATGATCTGCCAGCCTTGGTCTTTCAAAGTGTTGGGATTACAGGTGTGAGCCACCGTGCCCTGCCTGTCATGTCTATCTCATACTGCTAAGAACATGTCCATTTCATGGTCTGGCCCACAGGAAAATCTCAGTAAATGAAGAGCTCTTGTAATTCTTCTAGATTCCACCTTTTGCACCAAATCCTAGTCAAAAATATGCTCTACTAAGAATTATTTTTGATATTATAAAGTGATAAATGCCCAGAATTTTTTTTTTCCTTTGAGACAGAATTTCACTCTGCTGCCCAGGCTGGAGTGCAATGGTACAATCTTGGCTCAACACAACCTCCGCCTCTGGGGTTCAAGCGATTCTCCTGCCTCAGCCTCCTGAGTAGCTGGGATTACAGGCATGTGCCACCAACTCAGGCTAATTTTTGTATTATTAGTAGAGATGGGGTTTCACCATGTTGGCCAGGCTGGTCTCGAACTCCCAACCTCAGGTGATCTGCCCGCCTAGGCCTCCCAAAGTGCTGGAATTACAGGCATGAGCCACATGCCCGGCCAATGCTCAGAATTTTTAAGGTGCAGAGAGAATATATGGCTTACCTAGTCTATATTATTTCACAGATAGAAAAGTGATCTCCTACTTTAGGTGGACTTTTCCTGGATAATTATATAACAAAGGCTAGAATCCAGTGCTTCTGTTTCCAAATCTAGGCCTCTTCCCCAGTGACACACCACCTACCAACTCAGTGGCTTCTCTCTCTGTCCAGAGGCACCTAACAAACTTCCCTTTCACAGTAGTGCTCCCCTTATCTGAGGTTTTGCTTTCCAAGGTGTCAGTTACCCTCAGTAAACTATGCTCCAAAAATATTAAGTGGAAAATTCTAGAAATGTATAAGCTTTAACTTGCTTGTTCTCCTGAATAGCATGTTAAAAATATTTCACTGTCCCACTCTGTCCTGCACAGAAGTGAATCATCTCTTTATCCAGTGTATCCACACTGTATAGGCTACCTGCCCCATTAGTCACTCAGTAGCCCTCTGGAGTGTCAGAGCAATTGTCTCAGTATCATAGAGTTTGTGTTCAAGTAACCATTATTTTGCTGAATAATGGACTCTAAGTGCAAGAGTAGTGAGACTGGTATATTGTTATTACTGTTTTATTTTGTTATTAGTTATTGCTGTTAATCTTACTGTGCCTAATTTATAAATTAAACTTTACCAGGGGCATGTAGGCATAGGTAAAAAAACATAGTGTATATAGGGTTTGGTGCTATCTGTGGTTTCAGGCATCTACCAGGGGTCTTGAAATGTGGTATCCCCTGCAGATAAGAGGAGACTACTGCATATGCCACAATTGCCTCTAGGATCACTGTTTGGTTACGCTTGGCAGGGATAGAGTGCAGTGTATCACAGCACATGCCAGCGCCATTGACATCCTCTGCCAGCACTGAGCTCCACGTTGTACCTTCTACAAAGTCACAACCTTGAATTAGGTAACATGGCCTCGAATTTTTGTGGTGAGCAAACCTCTATCACCTGAGAGATATTCCCATTATTCTTTCTGCAAAAAAGCCACAACTCCCAGCCTTCTAAATAGGGAAGGGGAAATGTTGGGTATAGAACTGGCTTATTTTCATTGTGACATGACAATGAAGCACAAAGACTGGGGAGTCTTCTTCCAGGTCACTGAGGGATGTAGGACTGGAGGAACCACACCCCTGGTCTCACAACTGAAAATAAATTCCAACACTGGCAAGGAACCCAGAAGTGTGACCCCCTGGACCAGTGGTTTTCTATCCTGAGAATTGGGCAAAGGTGCCTAAGAAGCCACCAAAGGAGAAAAGTGGCTGGGCAGTCTCTGAGCCCCACCCCTGTGCTCCCTGAGCAGTTCTGCTTTTATCTATCCTGTTTACTGCTATTCTGTTTAAAACTTCATTTGAATAAAGACTTTTGGTGCCATATATGCATGCCCACACACTTTCACACATATATCTTTTTGCTAGGCCTTTTCTTTCTTTAGAGCTTACCTTATTTTTCTGCTAGAAAACATGCAAAACACAAGGGTCATGTTTGGCTTAATTTATCTCCTGTGAGTTCAAAGACAGTTGGTGTGCCCTGGCTGAGAGGAGAAAAAGGAGAGAGTATCTGGAGAAGGCTACAGCTCCTAGAGAATGACCAGCTTCTATAGATAATTTTGTACATCACCATTACAAGCACTACACCTTTTTAAGCCTTCTGAATCTCTGTAACTGACTTTTCTTCTACAAGTTGAGTCTTAAAACAACACTTGCCAATGCCTTCTCCAGATTTGTCAAGGATGCCCATCCCTGTGTGGCACAGGATACCCCCAGTTAACCTGGCTACACCCTGACATATTTGTTCTTTGAAGCTCAGGTGTGAGATGGACTTCAAAAGGAGTGTCTTGTCATCCACAGACAGTCAAATTACTTTTGAGGACAAGAAAAGGGAGTAATGCTACATCATGATCTATATTACTGCTCATAGCTGGCAGTCCTTTGGTGATAAATGGGAGAGGATACTGATGTACAGTCAAGGTCGGATTGGAGAACTGCATGGGAGATAACATAGCCACTGCAGTCATCACAGGATGTAGCAGTGTTTCCTGAGAGACTTCTCACTCTTCCCTCTTGGGACAAGAAAGCCCATCTAGTCGGGCTATGGTGTCATCCAGTCTTGGTTGCTTCTCACCTATCCATATCCATCTGAGCTCAAAGAAGATGAAACCTAAACAAGAGAGAGTCACAGCTTTCAAGCTGAAATCAAGAGTCTGCAGCATAAGGAGACCACTTCTTGTACATCCTCCTGGGACCTACCTGTCCCTCAACCGCTGAGTGAGTCAAGGTTGTGATGGTTCCTATGTAGCTGACAGACCTGGGCCAGTCTCTTAACTGCTTTGGGGCTCAGACTCCAAATCTGAAAAACCAGGAATATTGGCTAGGTGTTTTCTAAGGAACATAATAATAACTAATATTTATATTTTATTTTAAACTTTATAAAACTTTTCCACACAGTTACTCATGTGCTCCTCATTTAGTTGTAAAGTAGAAACCATCCCCATGGCACAGATGAAAAAACTAAGACTCAAAGATGCTAAACAACTTTCACAAAGTGTCTCTGTGAATGCCTTCAGGTTCCCAACATTCCATTATTTATTTCCATTACATCATACTCTTAGCTCTAAGATTTCATAATTCAGTGTTTTTCTTCTGGAGAGATATATATAAATATATATATATATATATATTTCTTCTGGAGATACATATATATATATCTCCATCCAAAGTACAGCAACTTCAAAGACTGAAGGAACATCAGCCCACACAGATGAGAAAGAACCAACTCAAGAACTCTGGCAACTCAGAAAGCCAGAATGCCTTCTTACCTCCAAACAACCACACTAGTTCCCCAGCAACGGCTCTTAACCAGACCAAAATGGATGAAATGACAGAAAGAAATAGAATTCATACATATACGCAGTTTTATATATATATGTATATAATTATAGCTATATATAAATATATATATTTAATGACAGTTACAATAATCAGTCATAATACAGCCTTATGGGCCGGGCGCGGGGGCTCACGCCTGTAATCCCAACACTTTGGGAGGCCGAGGCGGGCGGATCACGAGGTCAGGAGCTTGAGACCATTCTGGCTAACGCGGTGAAACCCCGTCTCTACTAAAAATAAAAAAAAATTAGCCGGGCGTGGTGGTGGGCGCCTGCAGTCCCAGCTACTCAGGAGGCTGAGGCAGGAGAATGGGGTGAACCTGGGAGGCGGAGCTTGCAGTGAGCCAAGATCGCACCACTGCACTCCAGCCTGGGCAATAGAGCGAGACTCCGTCTCAAAAAAGGAAAAAAAAATACTGCCTTATCTTTGGGGCTTAATCCATTGTGATACAGATTGGAAAGCTTGCATCCATGGTAGCTGCATGCTGGTACCATTGTCCCAGATGCCATACTGCCAAATAGTTTGGTACTTTTTATGTAATCTATGACATATTACGCATAACTTGAATTAGGCCCTAGTAATGATATGGGTTCTTGGCAATACATACCCAATGTCTGAAACCCAGATTTTAATTAATATTTAATATAATTTTTTTAACTTTTATTTTAGGTTTGGGGATACATGTGGAGTTTTTTTACATAGATAAACACATGTCACGGGGGTTTGTTGTACATATCATTTCATCACCCAGGTATTAAGCCCAATACCCAATAGTTATCTTTTCTGCTTCTCTCCCTCCTCCCACACTCCACCCTCAAGTAGACCCAGGGGCTGTTGTTTCCTTCTTTGTGTTCATAAGCTCCTATCATTTAGCTCCCACTTACAAGTGAGAACATGCAGTATTTTGTTTTCTGTTCCTGCATTAGTTTGTCTAGGATAAAAGCCTCCAGCTCCATACATGTTCCCACAAAAGACATAATCTTATTCTTTTTTATGGCTGCATAGTATTCAATGGTATGTTTGTAACACATTTTCTTTATCTAGTCTGTCACTGATGGGCATTTATGTTGATTCCATGTCATTGCTCTTACGAATAGTGCTGCAATTAACATTTGCATCCATGTGTCTTTATAGCAGAATGATTTATATTCCTCTGGGTATATACCCAGTAATGGGACTGCTGGGTTGAATGGTAGTTCTGGTTTTAGCTCTTTGAGGAATTGCCATACTGCTTTCCACAATGGTTAAACTTATAATTTACTCTCCCACCAACAGTGTATAAGCATACCCTTTTCTGTGCAGCCTTATCAGCATCTATTGTTTTTTGACTTCTTAATAACAGCCATTCTGACTCGTGTGAGATATTATCTCATTGTGGTTTTGATTTGCATTTCTCCAATGATCAATGATATTGAGATTTTTTTTCACGTGCCTGTTGGGCATATGCATGTTTTCTTTAGAGAAGTGTTTGTTCATGTCATTTGCCCACTTTTTTATTGGGTTGTTTTTCTCTTGTAAATTTGTTTAAGTTCCTTATAGTTCTGGATATTAGACCTTTGTCAGATGCATAGTTTGCAGATATTTTTTTCCCATTATGTAGGTTCTCTGTTTACTCTGTTGACTGTTTCTTTTGCTGTGCAGAAGTTCTTAAGTTTAGCTCTTAATCAGGTCCCAATTGTCAATTTTTGCCTTTGTCGTGAGTGCTTTTGGTGTCTTTGTCATGAAATCTTGCCCATTCCCATGTCTGGGATGGTATTTTCTAGGTTATCTCTCAGGGTTTTATAAAGTTTTATGTTTTAGATTTGAATATTTCATCCATCTTGAGTTGATTTTTGTATATGGTGTAAGGAAGGGGTCCAGTTTCAATCTTCTGCTTATGGATAGCCAGCTAGCCCAGTACCATTTATTGAATACAGGGTCTTTCCCCATTGCTTGTTTATGTCAGCTTTGTTGAAGATCAGATGAATGTAGATGTGTGACCTTATTTCTGGGCTCTCTATCCTGTTCCATTGGTCTATGTGTCTGTTTTTGTATCAGTACCATGCTGTTTTGGTTACTATAGCCTTACAGTATACTTCAAAGGTGAACAACATGATGCCTCCAGCTTTGTTCTTTTTGCTTAGGATTGTCTAGGCTATTTGGGCTCTTTTTTGTTCTATATGAATTTTAAAAATTTTAAAATAGATTTTTCTAGTTTTATAAAGAATGACATTGGTAATTTGATAGGCATAGCACTGAATCTGTAAATTGCTTTGGGCAGTATAGCCATTTTAATGATATTGATTCTTCCTATTTATGAGCATGGGATGTTTTTCCATTTGTTTGTGTCTTTTCTGACTTTTTTGAGCAGTGTTTTGTAATTCTCATTGTAGAGATCTTTCACCTCCCTGAGTAGTTATACTCTAGATTACTAGATATTTTATTCATTTTGTGGTGATTGTGAATGGAATTTACTTTCTGGTTTGGCTGTTGTTGGTGTATAAGAATGCTAATGATTTTTGTATTGTACAACTTTGCTGAAGAGTTTATCAGCTTGAGGATCTTTTGGGCTAAGACCATGGGGTTTTCTAGATATGGAATCATGTAATCTGCAGAGATGGTTTGACATCCTTTCTTCCTATTTGGATGCTGTTTATTTATTTCTCTTGCCAGATTGCTTTGGCTAGGAATTCCAATACTATGTTGAATAAGAGTGGTGATAGAGGACATCTTTTTCTTGTGCTGTTTTTCAAGGCAAATACTTCTAGTATTTGCCCATTCAATATAATGTTTCTGGAGTTTTGAAAAACCATTTGTTGTCCCACAGCCAATGAATTTTTTTTTTTTAACTCCAGAAATATCCAGATTATATGAAGGCAAATATTAGAATTTTTAAGCACTTTTGCTTATTTCTAAGACAAAGTAATAATAGAAATGAAATTATATGATACATTTTTTTACCGAAGATGATGTTTTGGCACTGAGCTTAGTTGCTATTTCCATTGCTCCATCTTCTCTGTTCTAGGAGTCTCTGAGTGATTCTACTGCAGCCTCTGTCTGTCATCCTGTGACCTGCAGATACTGGGAGGAGATCCATAGAAAAGACTCCAGAACATATGGAGGCTGGGAAATGTGCTGGTTGATTCCACCATGCTGTCATGGCTGCTGGCATGCATGAGTGAACATAGATCCTGATAAAACACTTTGGCTAGAACCACCCATTGGAGTGTTGTGGCCAGTACACTAGCAACACTTTGGGCCCACCAGTGTAGCAGGTTCCCATCCCTGAGAGATTGGAGAACAAAGCCAGAGGCTGAGTACCAGCCCCCCAGAGTTAGAGCATGCAGATCAGAAGTGCTGAGCTGAGCCTTCACCCTATAAAACTTTCCAGATATGAATCCAGTCGACTGAACCCACCTCATGTTACAGCCAAATCCCCAAAGGCATCAAAGAAGATAAAAGCAAAAAAAAAAAAAAAAGAAAAGAAAAAACAAAAAACAAAAAAAACCCAAAAAAACACCACACCAAAGTACAGCATCTTCAAAGACTGAGGGATCATCAGCCCACACAGATGAGAAAAAAACCAATGCAAGGACTCCAGCAATTCAAAAAGCCAAAATGTCTTCTTACCTCCAAACAACCATATTAGTTTCCCAGAAATGGTTTTTAACCAGGCTGAAATGGCTGAAATGACAGGAAGAGGATTCAGAATATGGATAGGAACAAAGATCATTGAGAGGAGGAAGTCTAAACTCAATCTAAGGAATCTAAGGAATACAATACAATGATACAGAAGATGAAAGATGAAATAGCTATTTTAAGAAAGAATCAAATTGATCTGATAAAGCTGAAAAATTCATTTCAAGAATCTCATAATACAATGCACGTATTAACAAAAAAATCAACCAAGCTGAGGAAACAGTCTCAGAGCTTGAAGACTAGTTCTCCAAACTAACTCAGTCAGACAAAAATAAAGAAAAAACAATAAGGAAGAACGAACAAAACCTCTGAGAAATATGGGATTATGTGAAGAGATCAATGTATGACTCATTGGCAACCCTGAAAGAGAGGCAGAGAAGACAAGCAAGTTGAAAAACATATTTGAAGACACTATCTATTAAAGTTTTCCCAACCTTGCTAGAGAGAAAAACATTTAAATTCAGGAAATGTAGAGAACTCTTGTGAGATACTATATAAGATGATCATTCCCAAGTCACAAAGTAATCAGATTCTCAAAGGATGAAATGAAAGAAAAAATGTTAAAGGCAGCTAAAGAGAAGGGAGGAGACACCTACAAAGGGAATCCCATCAGCCTAATAGCAGACCTTTTAGCAGAAACCCTATTGAAGGGGTGGCCTGCCCCTCCACACCTGTGGGCGTTTCTCGTTAGGTGGAACGAGAGACTTGAGAAAAGAAATGAGACACAGAGACAAAGTATAGAGAAAGAAAAAGTGGGCCCAGCGGAACGGCGCTCAGCATACAGAGGACCCACGCCGGCACCGGTCTCTGAGTTCCCTAGTATTTATTGATAATTATCTTTACCATCTTAAAGAAAAGGAAGTGGAAGGATAATAGGATCATTGTAGGGAGAAAGTCAGCAGTAAGACACATGAATAAAGATCTCTGTGACATGAATAAGTTTAAGGAAAAGTGCTGTGCCTTGATATGCATATGTAAACATCTCCATCAACCTTTTCAGTGCATAAAGAACAGCATTGCGCTAGCAAGTCCTGTCTTTCACCCTAAGGCGGTTTTCTCCTTTCTCAGTAAACAGAACATACAATTGGGTTTTATACCGAGATGTTCCATTGCCCAGGGATGGGCAGGAGACAGATGCTTTTCTCTATCTCAACTGCCAACAACCGCCAAGAGGCCTTCTTTCCTCTTGTACTAGTCCTCCTCGGCACAGACCCTTCACGGGTGTCAGGGTGGGGGACGATCAGGTCTTTTCCTTCCCACGAGGCCATATTTCAGACCGTCATATGGGGAGAAACCTTGGACAATACCTAGCTTTCCTAGGCAGAGGTCCCTGAGACCTTTGGCAGTGTGCGTATCTCTGGGTACTTGAGATTAAGAGAATGGTGATGACTTTTAACCAGCAAGCTGCCTTCAGGCACTTGTTTAACAAGGCACAGCCTGCACAGCCCAAAATCCTTTAAACCTTGAGTTACCATAGCACATGTCTCTTGCAAGGACAAGGTTGGGGGTAGGGTCATAGATTAACAGTATCTCAAATACAGAACAAAATGGACTCTCTTATGTCTACTTCTTTCTATATAGACACAGTAACAGTCTGATCTTTCTTTTTCCCACACTCTATAAGCCATAAGACATTGGGGGCTATATTTGGCATCTGTAAAGAAAAGAAATTTCAACCAATAATTTCATATCCAGCTAAACTAAACTTCATGAGCAAAGGAGAAATAAGACCACTTTCAGAGAAGCAAATGCTAAGGGAATTCATTACCACTAGTCCTGCCTTACAAGGGGCACTTATAGGAGTGCTAAATATGGAAATCAAAGACTGTTACCAGCCCAACACAAAAACACATTTAAGCACAGAGACCATTAACACTATAAAACAACCACACAAACCAGTCTGCATAACCAGCTAACAACATGACAACAGGATCAAATCTTCACATATCAATATTAACCTTGGAAGTAAACAGATAAAATGCCTCAATTAAAAGGCACAGAGTAGCAAGTTGGATAAAGAAGCAAGACCCAACTGTATGTAGTCTTCAAGAGGACCATCTGACATGCAGTGACACCCACAGACTCAAAGTAAAGAAGTGGAGAAAAATCTATCAAGCAAACAGAAAACAGAAAAAAGTAGGAGTTACTATTCTAATTTCAGGCAAAACAGACTTTAAACCAACAAAGATCAAAAACAACAAAGAGGGTTACATAATGGTAAAGGGTTCAATTCAACAAGAAGACATAGCTATCCTAAATATATATGCACCCAACACAGGAGCGCCCAGATTCATATAGCAAGTTCTTAGAGACCCACAAAGAGACTTAGACAAACACGCAATATTAGTGGGAGACTTCAACACCCCACTGACAGATCATTGAGATAGAAAACTAACAAAGATATTTGGGACCTGAACCTGACACTTGACCAAATGGGCCTAAACAACATCTACAGAACTCTCCACACAAAACCAAAAGAATATACATTTGTCTCATCTGCACATGGCACATACTCTAAAATTAACCACACAGTTGATCATAAAACAACCCTCAGCAAATTTAAAAAGACCAAAATCTTGCCAAACACATTCTCAGACCACAGTGCAATAAAAATAGAAATCAGTATGAAGAAAATCACTCAAAATCACACAACTACATGGAAATTAAACAACCTGCTCCTGAATGACTTTTGGGTAAATTATGAAATTAAAGCGTAAATCAAGTAATGCTTTCAAGCTAATGAGAACAAAGATACACTATACTAGAATCTCTGGGAAACAGCTAAAGCAGTATTAAGAGGAAAGCTTATAGCACTAAATGCCCACATCAAAAAGGGAGAAAGACCACAAATTAACAACCTAACATCATACCTGAAGGAATTAGAAAAACAAGAGTGAAGTAACCCCAAAGCTAGCAGAAGACAAGGAATAACCAAAATCAGAGTTGAACTGAAGGAAATTAAGATGCAAAAAAAACATACAAAAGATCAACAAATCAAAAGGCTGGTTATTTGAAAGGATAAATAAGATTGACAGACTGCTTGTTAGACTGATAAATAAAAAAAGAGAGAAGATACAAATAAACACAATCAGAAATGACAAAAGGGACATTACCAATGACTCCACAGAAATACACAAACTCTCGGAGACTACTATGAACACTTCTATGCACACAAACTAGAAAACCTAGAAGAAATTGATAAATTCTTGGAAACATACACCCTCCCATATTTGAACCAGGAGGCAATTGAATGCCTGGACAGACCAATAAGAGGTTCCAAAATTAAATCAGTAATAAAAATCCTATCAACCAGAAAAAGCACAAGACCAGATGAATTTATGGCCAAATTCTACCAGATGTATAAAGAAGAGCTGGTACCATTCCTACTGAAACCATTCCAAAAAATTCAGGAGGAGGGTCTCCACTCTAACTACTTGTATGAGACCAGCATCATCCTAATACCAAAACCTGGCAGAAACAAAAACCAAAAAAGAAAATTTCAGGCCAATATCCCCAATTAACAGAGACACAAAAATCTTCTACAAAATGCTAGCAAACTGAATGCAACAGAACATCAAAGAGCTAATCCACCTGATTAAATAGGCTTTAACCCTTGGTTGCAAGGTTAGTTCAACATACACAAATCAATAAATGCAATTCATCACATAAATAGAACTGAAAACAAAAACCACAGAATTACCTCAAAAGATACAGAAAAGGCTATTGATAAAATTCAACATCCCTTCATGTTACAAACCCTCAACAAGCTAGGCATTGAAGGGACATACCTAAAAATAATAAGAGCCGTCTATGACAAACCCACAACCAACATCATACTGAACGGGCAAAAGCTGGAAGCATTCCCCTTGAGAACTTCAACAAGACAAGGATGCTCACGTTCATCACTCCTATTCAAATAGTACCGGAAGTCCCAGCCAGAGCCATTAGGCAAGAGAAAAAAATAAAAGCCATCCAAATAGGAAGAGAGGAAGTCTAACTATCCTTTTCTGCCAACAATATGCTTCTATACCTAGAAAACCCCATAGTCTCTGCTCAAAAGCTCCTAGATCTGATAAACAACTTCAGTAAAGTTTCAACATATATAAAACCAATGTACAAAAATCAGTATCATTTATATACATCAACAACTTCCAAGCTGAGAACCAAATCAAGAATGCAACCCTATTCACAAACACCACAAAATGAATAAAGTGCCTAGGAATATAGTTAACCAGGGAGGTGAAAGATCTCTGCAATAAGAATTACAAAACATTGCTCAAAGAAATTAGAGATGACGGAAACAAATGGGAAACATTCCATGCTCATAAACTGGAAGAGTCAATATTGTTAAAATGACCATACTGCCCAAAGCAATTTGCAGATTCTATGCTATTCCTATCGAACTACCTACACTATTTTTCACAGGACTAGAAAAAAACTATTTTAAAATTCATGTGGAGCTAAAAACAAGCCCAAATAGACAAGATAATCCTAAGCAAAAAGCACAAAGCCGGAAGCATCATGTTACCTGACTTTGAACTACACAACAAGGCTATCATAACCAAAACAGCATGGCACTGGTACAAAAACAGACACATAGACCAAGGGAACTGAATAGAGAGCCCAGAAATATTGCTGCACACCTATAACCATCTGATCTTCAACAAAACTGACAAAAACAAGCAATATGGAAAGGACTCCATATCCAATAAATGGTACTGGGCTAACTGGCTATCCATGTGCAGAAGATTGAAACTGGACCCCTTCCTTATACCATATACCAAAATCAACTCAAGATGGATGAAATTTTAAATCTGAAACCTAAAATTTTTAAAACCCTGGGAAATAACCTAAGAAATATCATTCTGGACAAAGGCCCTGGTAAAGACTTCATGATGAAGATGTCAAAAGCAATTGTGACAAAAAAAAATTGATAAATAAGACCTAATTAAACCAAAGAGCTTCTGAACAGAAAGGGAAACTATCAACAGAGTAAACAGACAACCTAGAGCATGGGAGGAAATATCTGTAAACTATGTATCTGACGAAGGTCTAATATTCAAATCTATAAGAAAGTTAAACTAATTAACAAGCAAAAACTAAACAACTCCATTAAAAAGTGAGCAAAGGACATGAATAGACATTTGTCAAAAGAAGTCACACATGTAGCCAACAGGCATATGAAAAAATACCCAGCATCACTAATTATTAGAGTAATGCAAATCAAAACCACAGTGAGATACCATCTCACACCAGTCAAAATGCCTATTATTAAAAAGCCAAAAAATAACAAGTGTTGGCGAGGTTTCAGAGTAAAGAGAATGCTTATACACTGTTGGTGGGAATGTAAATTAGTTTAGCCAGTGTGGAAAACAGTTTGCAAATTTCTCAAAGAACATAAAACAGAACTGCCTTTTGTCGCAGCAATCCCATTACTGGGTACATATCTAAAGAAACATAAATTGTTCTATCATAAAGACACATACATGTGTATGTTCATCATAGCACTCTTTACAATAACAAAGACATGGAATCAATCTAAATGACCATCAATGGATAAAGAAAATGTGGTACATATATGCCATGGAATACTATTCAGTCATAAGAAAGAATGAGATGATGTTCTTTGCAGCAACATGGATGCAGGTAGAAGGCCTTATCCTAAAAAATTTAATGCAGGAACAGAAAACCAAATATCACATATTCTCACTTATACATGGGAGCTCAACACTGAGTACACATGGGCACGAAGAAGGGAACAACAGACACTAGGGCCTACTTGAGGGTGGAGCAGGGAAGGAGGGAGAGGATAAAAAAACTACCTATTGGTCACTACACTTATCACCTGGGTGATGAAATAATCTGTACACCAAAACCGTGTCACACGCAATTTACCTATATAATAAACCTGCAAATGTACATTTGAACCTAAAATGAAAGTTAAGAATGATGTTCTATTGCATTTTCTTCAAAACTTTACTCTTAGAGCCCATAAACAAAATCCAATGTACTACTAGTTAACTTTAATCTCTCGTTTGAAGTTTCCAATCTTATAATTCTCACAAAATCTATACCTCCTAAACTCTAATATCCTTATGTACTTAAATAACTCTGAAATAAACTTGGAAGTTCTATCTGTATTCTCATATTTCAACAGTGATTATCTTCCAATAATAAAACAGTTAGAACTACTCACTTAGAAGGCTTTTGAAAAAGGTCTAAATGGGGACTCATTTCACAATGTCCATAAGAGGTTTTGTCTATTCAGAATATATTTTGGCCAGTACGAACTGCATAATAGTGGAGTACTCATAATTTGTATTCCCACTATTCATCTGGCCAAGTTCAAGTTTCCTAAACTCTCAGGTTCTATTATCATCTATGATGGTGATCAATATACCCTGTATTGAGAAGATCAAGCCATGAGTCTGAGCTTCTGCTAAATGCATTTTCTAAACTAGTTTGTTCAAAGTTTTTGAGCATTCTTTTGGGTTATTCAATAACATGGAGTTCCCTGACATTGTCTTATTCTCCAGTTGTTTTTGTTCTTGTCCCTGCAAATGAATTCTAAATATTTGATAGTCAGAAACAGAATTAATTCTCAATAAAATCTTATAGGTATGGGTATAAGTGGGCATGTTGTTCTCTACCAAACCCCTAATCCCAGGAAACAGCCACCTCTAGTTGTCTGGCACTTTGAACAACTCTTCCCAGTGAAATGATGGAAAGAGGCACATTTAAGGAAAAATGTTCTCCATTAAAATGGTCATCTATTCTGCTGTGAACAATTTGTCTTGAGATAGTCTTCCTGATATTCCTAAGATTCCCCCTTATTTATCACTTCTGCCTCTGCAGACGTTCAGTCTACCTATCTGTTTTTTCCCCTTACTCTCTCTGCCTGTCCCAAAATTCTGGTTCCCCTAACTTTCAGGCCTCACATTACCTGAAACTATTGAAATATTTATAGAACACCTCTTACGTGCCAGACCCAATACCAGGCACTAAAAATAAAGTCATGAGCAAGATCACCTAACATATACAGAGTAACACAGAACCTACAGAGCTTTGAGTCTAGTGGGGAAAAACAATGAAAAACAAGGAATGACAGAGGGTGGAGGGATGCCTGTGGGCAATGGGAGCAGAGAACAGGAGTAACTGGCCCTGCCTGGAGGGCTTTCTAGTGCTATGATGGAGGATGAGTAAGGAATTCGGTGAACAGGTGAGAGGATATTCTAGAGAGAACATGTGGGACAGAACTAGATTGATTTGTTTAAGCAACTCAAAGGAATTCCACGTCCAGTGTTATCCAGTGTGAGGAGATCTCCCGGGTGGGGCCAGGGAAGAAATAGCCAGCTGAGAGTTTTAAGCTGGGGAGTCATGTGATTAAATTTGCATTTTAGAAGGCTCTCCTCCCTTCTTCCTGAGGACGGAGTGAAGAAACGTCCAAGCTGGTCTTGAAGGAGACTGGCATCCTGTAACACAGGTAAGAGATAAGGACTAATGTAACGTCTATGGGGTTGGAAACAGGTGGTCTGGTTTGAGAAATATTTAGGTAAAAGCATAGTTGACAGGACTTGGTGGTTGATAATAGGTGGTGGTGTGGGAGACAGAGTAGCTTAAGAAGATACCTGGTTTCTCATGAACGTGGCTGAAAGGCCAGTCAGGTCTTTCCTAGATGGTGGACATGGTGGGAGGAGCAGGCTTGAGTGTGGGGATGCCAAGTTCATCAAACTGAATTTGGATATTGGATTTGAGGTGCCTGGGAGAGAGTGGAGCTCAAATGAGAGATCATGGCATCCATATAGATTTGTGAATCTTTGGAACAGACAGAGTAATTAGAGTCATCAGAATGGGTGAGATAACTAGGAAAATATGAGTTCAGCCAGAAGCCTCTTCTCAGCCCCACCACTTCAGGCATCTGTCAGCATGCCCTGAGTGACGGGCAGTGATTCCAGCTGAGGAGCAGAAAGTTTTTAATAGCATTCCCTAAAGTGTAGTCACACTGAAAAAATTGTTCCCTAAGAGAAACCACACACACACACACACACACACACACAGAAACCACACACACACACACACACACACACACACACACAGAAACCGCACACACACACACACACACACACACGGAGTTGATGCTCAGATAAGTTTGGGGAAATCTGTATATTATTTCCCCTGCTTAAAGAATATTAAGGACTGACAAGCTCTGCAGTAAATACCTTTTTACCATCATTTAACTCAGTTTTCTCCACAAGACAGCCCTGGCTGGAGATTACTCTGGATCTGAATGTCTCAGGATGAAGGAAGCGGGAGACAGCTAGCTTTCCCAGAGCCATGCTTCCAAGTCAGCATCACAAAGAGTGTCATCTATCTGTTCATTTATAAGATGAAAACACTGGGGCTCAGTGATTGCTTCCAGGTTTCACAGTTAGCTAGTGACGTATTTGGGTTGTCACCTACTCCTTTGACCCAGTCTAAGAAAATTCCAGTGATGCAGCATAGTGAAAGTAGAAACACATTTTTCAAAATACATTGATCACAGTGTTTCTCAAAAGGCATTCTCCGTGACCTGGAATTTGAATCCTAGCTCTGACATGTCTTAGTTGTATGAGCTTGGGCAAATTTTCTAACCTCTTTGAGCCCCTGTTTTCTTGTATATAAATAAGGATGTAACAGTAACTAGTAGGATTATTATTAGATGCTACCATTAATAAACTGAGGCTGACAGATTGAGACTTGCTCAAGATCTCACGGCTAAAAGAGATAAAGCTGGAACTGAAACTCAGATCTTTGGCTCCAAATGTGGTGTTTCCTGTACTAACCAAATCATTTCTACCAGTGCCCCTGGGATTATGCCTGGGGGACTCACCTTAAGACAATCTTGCTCTTGAGACAGAGAAGTCTGCAAATGGTGTCCAATTAACTGAAGTCTAGAGACTGGCTGAAGCCAGACAGGCAGTGTGAGGAGGGAGCAGAGAATCTTCAGAAAGACATTCCGAAGTCTCAGGCCTAGAAAATGTTTAGAAATATTGTTTCTTGTGTTCCCCTCCAGTCTGTCTACCTGAATAGGAAACTGGTGGTGGGGCCAGGCATGCTTATTTTTGAACAAATAAACAGTTAATTCTGAGATGCCACCTTGATTGAGAAGCACTGTCCTTTTCTAAGCAAAAATCATCGCCAAAATTACCCTAGAATCCACCACTGCTCAGAGATCTGTGCCTGAACCAACTTGGTTATGAAGTTTTCCTTTGTTTCACGAAACTAGTTTAGGGTGGGCTGTGGGAGGAAGTTTCTAAAAAGCCACTGGGGAAGGACTGAGTCTCTGAGGCGAGAGAGGGCGGACTCAGCCTCACTTCCTCCTTCTTCTCATCTGGGCTTCCTGTCGTCACAGCACGATCATATTTTTTCGCCCTTTACTTCTCCTTTTACACAAATAGCCCCGGATACCCGTGTTACCAGCCTTGTCTCAGCCACCTCAAGGATAATCACTAAATTCTGCCTAAAGGACTGAGGAACGGTGTCTGGAAAAGGTAAGGTTGATGACATTTTAACCTGGTTTGCTGTCTAATGTGGGGTAGGGCGTATTCTTAGGGGTCTCCACATACCTCGTTAGTAACCATAAAATCTCCTGCAACTTCTCTTCGCAAATATTTAGTGCACAAAGTAAGACAGATTAGCAAGATACTAGTAACATCCCCAAAGGCAATCAGGCCAGAAATGCTTTTACTTAATCAGGTTCCCGGTATCTAAATCTCTGAGTTGAGGCATTCACACGCCTTAATTGCTACAGAGCTTGAATTACTCTGTGTAGTAATTCCTGATGCCTGGAGCTTTCTCTGCGAGATGACAATGGGGAGATTTCCTATGTGCTCTGGTTTTCAGAAAATTGGCCTTGTGATTTTAAAGTGAGGAAAGAACCCACAGCCAGAGCTGTCTTTAGAAAGACAGCTAGAAGACACAGTTCTTTTTCATTTGAGAAATTTTCTAAAGTTAAGTTAGTGACTCTTCAAAGCCACTAAATAGAAAGGTGGCTAAAAATCAAAACACCAGGATGTGCTCAGTAACTGTATTTTAAAAGGTGAAAGTTAGACACCTCTAAAGGACGTGTAGATTGTTGGCTTTTAAGGAGCAGGAAGCGCATTGTGATCCTCAGCATTTCTCCAGATTATCCTTGGTGTACAAAACGTGACCACTGATGCACGTATAAATGCAATCCCCAAAACTTGATACTGCAGTAATTTCCAATCATGTGCTGTAACTAATGACTGAGGTTGCATGAACTCAGCAAAGTGACAGCAGAGCTTTGGTCCTGACTCTCTGTGACCACCATAGGAAACTCTATATAAGAGCTTTCTTCTTCCAAGACCTGTGAGAATTTCACTTGATTACGCCCTGGAGCAGAAAGGAGAAAGTTCTCTTTGACTACACCCACCCATCTAAGAATGAGGGTTGGGAACAGGGCAGAGGGCTCTAGATTTCCAAGAGGGGTGGGGACAGGGGAGAGGGTTCTAGATTCCCAAAACACCTCAGAGCTTATTGAGCCTTGAATTAAAAAATAAAAAGCAGTCGTCTAAAACACTTTTAGAAGACACTAAAAGTGGCTTTTAGAAGAAAAAACACTTAATAATCAAGTGTTAGGTGCCTCCTGAGGCCAGGCACTGTGCTTTGGGAATTGTGGGGGAGGGAGATGAAAAGGTAGAAGGAGAATATTTATCTAGCAAACAGTCCTACTCTTAAGGAACTCCCATGGGAGATAAGAGATATCATACTATGCATGTGCTTTGGAAGAAAGCTGAGAAAAAGCAGACTCCTAGCTGCTGGATAAACAAAGAGGTTTTGCTTTCTCAATCTTGAGGAGAATCTGTACTATTTTGAAATTGTGGTTGAATGGGAGCAAAGACTGAACTGAAACATTATTTCCTGTGGTGTTTCCTGTGTGGGTCAGTTAAGAACATTTAACTTTTAAATGAAAAGATTGGGTACTTTTACATTCATGAGGAATGATTCCGAGTCCATGCCTTCACAGCTATGGTTACCACCACCTAAGTGACCTCACCTTTGTTCACTGACAAGAGGCACAAACTGGAAAGGATGAAGTCTGTCAGTCCTTCCTTTTTTATGCCCTCTGATTGACCCCTGACTGCTACAGAGGCCCTTGGACTGCGGTTCTCCTTTCCCACTCCTACCCCATGGCCAGATATGGCACTTGGTGCTGGAGATACAGGATAACAGAGAAGATTATCATCTGAAAGGAGTTGTACAGTTTATTGTGGACTACAATCACAGCAATATACAAATACAGTGCAATGTGCTCTTTTCTATAATAGATGGAGAATGTGCACAAACTGTAGGAGGAGTTAGGAGTGTGCCAAAGAATCCCTGGAGAGGTGACTGGTGGGTTCACTTTCACAGAAGTATGGGTTTGCTATGGAGACATTCTAGACCAAGGGTGCTGTATATTCAAATTCAAAGAAGTGTGTACCTCCAGGCATGTTAGAAATGAGAGCGAGCAAGTGAGACTGCAGTGTAACACACCATGCTTACAGAGTCACATGAAGTGGAAAGTCCTTTCTCCTACTTGGCACCAGAAAGTGGAGGGCAAGATCGCTGACCAGGCAGGTCCTAGGTCCAGCTCTGGGTGGGGCTATGCCCACCATGTTCACACGACAGAATTGATGGGATGTGGGGTTGAAATGAGGGAGAAGAGGCAGGTTTTTCCCTCCTCAACCTAGATTTTCACTTAGAGCAGAAGGAAGGGTGGAGCTTCTTGTGAGGTTACAGCCATTGTTTTCAGCTTAGCTTCTGTTCCAGGAAGTACTGCACTGATTCAGTTATAGTGGTTTGTTTTGCGTTCCTAGATTAGTCAGCCCAGGGCACTTCTTATACTGAGCAAGCATCCACTATGTGTAAATCACCCTGGGCCCTAGAGACTGGGCACCTGTCGTCAGGAAGCTCCCAGGACCCATCTGCCACTGCAGGTGCAGGGCACTGAAGCAAAGTAACTCAGAGAAACCAGACAGCTGTGCAGAGCAGGACAGCATGGCTGCTGGGGCAGAGGAGGGAAGGATTGAGGTGGAGGTTGGGTGGCCAGTTTGGGAAGGCTGACTGGAGGTAGGTTCTGGAAAAGAGAAAGACATGCATTTGCAAAGTCAGTGAATGACCACTCAGAGTAAAGGCCAGGAATCTCTATGCTGAGAGTTAGAGGTGAGTGCTCTCTCTTCATTATCCATTTCATAAGCACACAGCAGAATTTCTTTTTTTTTAAAATTATACTTTAAGTTCTAGGGTACATGTGCACAATGTGCAGGTTTGTTACATATGTATACATGTGCCATGTTGGTGTGCTACACCCATTAACTCGTCATTTACATTAGGTATATCTCCTAATGCTATCCCTCCCCGCTCCTGCCTCCCCATGACAGGCCCCTGTGTGTCATGTTCCTCTTCCTTTGTCCAAGTGTTCTCATTGTTCAGCTCCCACCTATGAGTGAGAATATGCAGTGTTTGGTTTTCTGTCCTTGTGATAGTTTGCTGAGAATGGTGGTTTCCAGCTTCATCCATGTCCCTACAAAGGACATGAACTCATCCTTTTTTATGGCTGCATATATTACATGGTGTATGTGTGCCACATTGTCTTAATCCAGTCTATCATTGATGGACATTTGGGTTGGTTCCAAGTCTTTGCTATTGTGAATAGTGCTGCAATAAACATATGTGTGCATGTGTCTTTATAGCAGCATGATTTATACTCCTTTGGGTATATACCCAGTAATGGGATGGCTGGGTCAAATGATATTTCTAATTCTAGATCCTTGAGGAATCGCCACACTGTCTTCCACAATGGTTGAACTAGTTTACAGTCCCACTAACAGTGTAAAAGTGTTCCTATTTCTCCACATCCTCTCCAGCACCTGTTGTTTCCTGACTTTTTAATGATTACCATTCTAACTGGTGTGAGATGGTATCTCATTGTGGTTTTGATTTGCATTTCTCTGATGGCCAGTGATGATGAGCATTTTTTCATGTGTCTGTTGCCTGTATGCATGTCTTCTTTTGATAAACGTCTGTTCATATCCTTTGCCCACTTTTTGATGGGGTCATTTTTTTTTCTTGTAAATTTGTTTGAGTTCTTTGTAGATTCTGGATATTAGCCCTTTGTCAGATGAGTAGATTGCAAAAATTTTCTCCCATTCCGTAGGTTGCCTGTTCACTCTGATGGTAGTTTCTTTTGCTGTGCAGAAGCTCTTTAGTTTAATTAGATCCCATTTGTCTATTTTGGCTTTTGTTGCCATTGCTTTTGGTGTTTTAGACATGAGGTCCTTGCCCATGCCTATGTGGTATTGCCTAGGTTTTCTTCTAGGGTTTTTATGATTTTAGGGCTAACATTTAAGTCTTTAATCCATCTTGAATTAATTTTTGTATAAGGTGTAAGGAAGGGATCCAGTTTCAGCTTTCTACATATGGCTAGCCAGTTTTCCCAGCACCATTTATTAAATAGGCAGTCCTTTCCCCATTTCTTGTTTTTGTCAGGTTTGTCAAAGATCAGATGGTTGTAGATGTGTGGTATTATTTCTGAGGACTCTGTTCTGTTCCATTGGTGTATATCTCTGTTTTGGTACCAGTACCATGCTGTTTTGGTTACTGTAGCCTTGTAGTATAGTTTGAAGTCAGGTAGTGTGATGCCCCCAGCTTTGTTCTTTTGGCTTAGGATTGTCTTGGCAATATGGGCTCCTTTTTGGTTCCATATGAACTTTAAAGTAGTTTTTTCCAATTCTGTAAAGAAAGTCATTGGTAGCTTGATGGGGATGGCATTGAATCTATAAATTACCTTGGACAGTATGGCCATTTTCATGATATTGATTCTTCCTATCCATGAGCATGGAATGTTCTTCCATTTGTTTGTGCCTCTTTTATTTCACTGAGCAGTGGTTTGTAGTTCTCCTTGAAGAGGTCCTTCACATCCCTTGTAAGTTGGATTCCTAGGTATTTTATTCTCTTTGAAGCAATTAAGAATGGGAGTTCACTCATGATTTGGTTCTCTGTTTGTCTGTTATTGGTGTAGAGGACTGCTTGTGATTTTTACACATTGATTTTGTATCCTGAGACTTTGCTGAAGTTGCTTATCAGCTTAAGGAGATTTGGGGCTGAGACGATGGGGTTTTCTAAATATACGATCATGTCATCTGCAAACAGGACAATTTGACTTCCTCTTCTCCTAATTGAATACACTTTATTTCTTTCTCCTGCCTGATTGCCCTGGCCAGAACTTCCAACACTATGTTGAATAGGAGTGGTGAGAGAGGGCATCACTGTCTTGTGCCAGTTTTCAAAGGGAATGCTTCCAGTTTTTGCCCATTCATTATGATATTGGCTGTGGGTTTGTCATAAATAGCTCTTATTATTTTGAGATACATTCCATCAATACCGAATTTATTGAGAGTTTTTAGCATGAGGGCTGTTGAATTTTGTCAAAGGCCTTTTCTGCATCTATTGAGATAATCATGTGGTTTTTGTCTTTGGTTCTGTTTATATGTTGGATTACGTTTATTGATTTGCATATGTTGAACCAGCCTTGCATCCCAGGGAGTAAGCCTACTTGATCATGGTGGATAAGCTTTTTGATGTGCTGCTGGATTCGGTTTGCCAGTATTTTATTGAGGATTTTTGCATCGATGTTCATCAGGGATATTGGTCTAAAATTCTCTTTTTTTGTTGTGTCTCTGCCAGGCTTTGGAATCAGGATGATGTTGGCCTCATAAAATAAGTTAGGGAGGATTCCCTCTTTTTCTGTTGATTGGAATAGTTTCAGAAGGAATGGTACCAGCTCCTCCTTGTAACTCTGGTAGAATTCGGCTGTGAATCCGTCTGGTCCTGGACTTTTTTTGGTTGGTAGGCTATTAATTATTTCCTCAGTTTCAGAGGCGGTTATTGATCTATTCAGGGATTCAACTTCTTCCTGATTTAGTCTTGGGAGGGTATATGTGTCCAGGAATTTATCCATTTCTTCTAGAATTTCTAGTTTATTTGCGTAGAGGTGTTTATAGTATTCTCTGATGGTAGTTTGTATTTCTGTGGGGTCGGTGGTGATATCCCCTTTATCATTTTTTATTGTGTCTATTTGATTCTTCTCTCTTTTCTTCTTTATTAGTCTTGCTAGCGATCTATCAATTTTGTTGATCTTTTCAAAAAACCAGCACACAGCAGAATTTCTACCCAAGCAATAGCATCAATACCTCATAGCTATGACCAAGAATTGTTGTAAAAGCAAATATGTCACAAGGATACATTTTTATAATCATTTAAAATGAGAGTGCTATATTCCAAGAATTAGAATATTGGTACTTAAAGTGATGTTAGAGATTATTTAGATTCAAATAAAGTATCTAACTCATAATGAGAGCTCAATAAATGTGAGCTGTTGCAACTGTCCAATCTGCTTACTTTTCAAGTAAAATGACTTGTCCAAAATTATAAAATTACTTAGTAGTTATTTAGAATGTCTTCTGATTCTCTATGGCATGCTCTTGCTTCTATATTATACTATAGTCCCTTTCCTAAGAGATTTTTTATTAAGTAGGCATCATTAGACTATTCTTCGTTTACATAAATTCTTAGTGCATTTTAACATAAACAAACAGAAAAATACAGCTTACTTGTAAATGTAATTGATCCTAAGCCGCTATGCTAGAAAACTAAACACTAGAAAAACTAAATATATATTTTATTTTCCAAATCTTTTTGTTTGGCCTTTTCTATTTCAGGAGAACTAGATTGAGGAATAGGGGTAAGAAATGATTTTAACACCTCATATCTTTTAAAACTTGTTAAAGTTTACTTGTTAAAGTAAATTTGAACTTATGGCTTACTCTATATCAGGAGCAAATAAAGGCATTCAAGAATTATTCCATGGTTTAGTCTTCTTAAAATAACTATTGTAGAATCTCAATATTTATAACATAGAAGACTTAAATTGTAATGATTTTGAGATGAGAATCCCGTAGATCATTTATTTATTTTCCAACTCTTTAAAAAAATTCTGACAAAATTCAGACTGATAAAAAAGTTGAAAAAATATTATTAAAAATTTCTAAATTCTTTTCACCCAGATTTCCAAAATGTTAACATTTTACTTCATTTGTTTATTCTTCTCTGGCTCTCTCATTTAAGAGTAATTAGTAACTTGATTGATGCCCTTTCCCCTAAATACCTTAGTGTATATTTCTACAAACAAATGCATTCTCTTATATGACCACTTTACAATGATCAAAACCAGGAAATTAACACTTATGCAATATAATTAACAATCTATGGATTTTATTCAGATTCCACCAATTACTTCATTAATATTCTTTATAGCAAAAGGAAATTTCTAGTCATGCATTGCCTTCAACTCTAACTTTTGTCTCCTTTAGTCTGGAACACTTCCTGCGTTTTTCTTGCCGTTGATATTCCTGGAGAGTAAGGTCAGTTCTTTTTTAGAATGTTTCTCCATTTGAGTTTATCTGATGCTTCCTCATGATTAGATTCAGGTTATTTAAATTTTTGATAGGAATACCAACAAAGTGGCTTTTCTTATCCCACAAAGAGTCTTGCTTAATCTGAGCACAGCCAGCCTGCAGACACCATGGACAGGGTCCTAGCCAAGCGACCCTGTATGTAAAGTTCTGCATATTTCTACATAGGAGGAAAGAGAACCTCTGGTCTCTTGACTCTGTAACAGTGCTAACTGTTTTAGGTGACTGTTCCTGATTTAGGGAGTAAGTTTATTAGAAGAGTCCCTGTCCCACTTCAGCTGTTAGTAGTGTCTTGCTAAGCTCCCAAATGGGAGGAAGTGAGCTTCCAAGATCATCTGGATTTGTCTTTCTTCATTTTTTCTCTCCTCTTTTCTTCTTCCTTATTTCTCTCTTCTTCTATAAATCACCAAATCCCCTCCCCTAACAGTGGCCTAGATGAAACAAAATTTTTACCAGATTACAATTTTAGGAAGGAATAAGGTAACAGACATTCCTTGATAAGTTGATGGAGAGATGAGCCGACACTAATACATGAGAGTTGATGCTTTGGCTTTGTTTTATTTTACTCCTGCTTCTTTCTCTACAACTGCTTATTGCTCTTCAAAAGGATGTACAGCCATAACTCTGATTGCATCTCAGCCACTGCTCATAGGAGTTCAAACTGCAGAGGCACAAGCTGATGAAAAATGGAAGGTCTTCTCCTGGATGCTCAACACATTGCACCAAATGAATTGGGAAGTAGCAGGCACAAAACCAGAGCCTGGGATAGTGGAAAGAGCTTGGGCTTTGGAGGCTGAAAGACCTTGGCCTTCACCCTGCCTTTGATGATTCTTAGCTGGGTGACCTTGTGCCAGTCCTTGACTTCTCTGCAGAATGGGGCTAATGACACCTATGTTGTCAGGCTGATTTGAGGATTATAAATAAGACATTTATGAGGAACTCAGTATTTTGTGGGATTCAGTGAACTATCTATTATGTATCTAAATTTGTTTGAGCAAGAAAGCCTAAATTTGGGAGCCCTCATTGGGAACAGATTTTCGCTCCTATTTAGAAAAAAATTTTCTTAATCACAGCCTCAATTTTCTTTGCTAAGGAACAAAGAGTGCTACAGGCTCTGTGTAGGAAGGGATAGGGAGCCATAATTACCTCGCAAATGCTCTTGTATGTAAATTGACAAATCTGTATATAGAGAAATGTATATGGAGAAGTGTCTGGAAGGATGTTTGCCAAAATGCTAATGATGGTTATCTCTGGGAGGTGGGATTTCAGAAGACTTTATGCTTTCTTCTTTATACTTTTCTTTATTTTTTAAATGTAGATTTTTTTTTTTTTTTGTTTTTTTTTTTTTTTTTTGAGACGGAGTCTCGCTCTGCCGCCCGGTCTGGAGTGCAGTGGCCGGATCTCAGCTCACTGCAAGCTCCGCCTCCCGGGTTTACGCCATTCTCCTGCCTCAGCCTCCCGAGTAACTGGGACTACAGGCGCCCACCATCTCGCCCGGCTAGTTTTTTGTATTTTTTAGTAGAGACGGGGTTTCACCGTGTTCGCCAGGATGGTCTCGATCTTCTGACCTCGTGATCCACCCGTCTCGGCCTCCCAAAGTGCTGGGATTACAGGCTTGAGCCACCGCGCCCGGCCTTTTTTTTTTTTTTTTTTTTTTTTTAAGAAAGCATGCTTACATTTGCTTTCTATTGCTGGATTTTTCAACTTTTCCTAATAGATTTCAATGGAGTCAGAAATGTGTTCTAATAATATATATATTCTCACTCTTAGCTTACAAAGGTGGTGCTCTACCAAATTCTTCCATTCACTGAAAGAAAATAATTATGCATCTTAAAGAAAGTGTGCTTACATTTGCCTTTTATTGCTGGGATTTCCCAACATGTCTTAACAGATTTCAGTGGAGAAAGAAATGTGTTCTAATAATGTATTCTCAATCTTAGCATACAAAGGTGTTTTTCTATTAAACACTTTTCTTCACTGAAAGGAAGTCTTACAGAAACTATACTTACATTTATTTATTTATCTTTTATTACTGAAATTTGAAATTTTCAATTTGTCCTAATAGGTACAAATGGAGAAAGAAACATGTACTTTTCTTTATTGTTTGATTTTTTAAAATTTTTTTACAAATGGCACAAGAAATCTCTTTTTAAAAGTTATGAAACAAGCAAAGGATTATTCTGGCCCCATGTATATTTTATTCCTAAAAATCGATTAGAAGCTAAGGGTTACCCTTAGGAATGGACTGGTAGGTAAGCTCTGAACTTGATCTTTCAGTGAGTATTCACTGAATAAGGCAGATACTCAGGGACTGGGCCATCCTGGAAATAGTATCTCATTTAGCCCTCAGAACAACCTCTGAGGTAAGCATTAATAGCCCTATTTCAAAGACATAGTGAAAGACAGGTTAAGCAAGTTGCCCAAGATCACACTTCTGATAAGTAGTACTACCAGAATTCAAAACTAGACCTGTCTGATTCCAAAGCTAGTGTTTATCAAACTGTGTTCCATGGAATACTATATTCTTTGAGCTGTTAATAAGTAATCTCCAACATAAAAATAGGTTTGTAGTTATATAAGTATATGTTTCTCTTTTCACAGCGCATATTAGCATATAAGAAGCTTTTCTCTTACACTGTTTTTTTGTTTATCTTGGCTTTTGTTTGAAGAGCACTTATTAATATCTCATAAGTGTAATTGTCTATGTAGCACCAAAGCTGTCTTACTGTGGCTCCAGACCAGCTTGTAACATTGGATCAGATAAGGCTGAAGATGAAGAACTGATAGAGGTTTTTTTTTTTTTTTTTTTTTTTTAACTTAAAAATTTTTAAAAATAGAGACGGGGTTTCACTATATTGTTCTGGCTAGTCTTGAACTGCTAGGCTCAAGGGCTCGTCCCACCTCAACTTCCCAGAGGTTCTTGAAGCCTCTATCCAACCTTAACCACTTCTAAGCTTGATTAAATTCAAGAGTAGATTACATGGTGCTGTTAGTCCAGGTCAAAAAAAGACAGGATGGAATTAGAAATCCACAGGTCTACCAGCTCAAGCCCATTGGAGGAAACTAAAGGATAAAGTTAATCCCTAACCTCCATGTTGAGTTGTGGAAGGTAGCCACAGCTAAGTGTAGTTTGGTCATGCAGATTTCCTGGAAACTGATGTTGGTGGTTTTTGCATAGAACCATGAGTCATGGAGCTGAGAGTCATAGACTTTGACTGTGGGAGAGGTGTCAGTTCCTCTAGATGGTAGTTGGAAGGGGTGGGAGGCTTAATCACTGCCCAGTAGCAGTGAAGAAGGGGAAAGGGAAATGGAGCAGCATTCTCTCTGGGGCCCTTATGGCATGTGGCAAAAGTAGTGACAATCTTCACCAGGTGAGAAGATTTTCTTACTCAATTTGGTATGAGTCTGGAAAGGTAGAAAGTGGGAGAGGAAGGAAGAAGAGGTTCTTCTTCCTGTCTGTGAAGGAAAGAATCAGTAGGAATGTCCCTAAGTTTGGGCACCTAGCCAGTTGGTGCTCTGTGGACAATCAGGTTACAGGGGCCTGAACTAATTGTCATAGGATACCAGGATGTTGGGGCTGATGTGATTCTAGGAGGCATCTGGCTCAATTCCTTTCTGTTACCGATGGGTAAGTTAGTTATTTGCCTGTGTCCAAAACATCAGTTTATTAGTAGACTAAAAATTCAAGCCCAAGGCTCCTGACTCTCAGTGTCATGTTCATTTCACTACATCAGATAATTCTGAGGTAATGAGGCTTTGAGAATCCAAAGATGAATAGCATAGATCTTACCCTCAAGGAGCTCATATTCTAGTGAGGGAATAGTCATTTATAAAATAGAATGGTTAGTACAATGGCAGAGGTACACAGGTATTACAGATACTCCTTAGGGGAAGTGAGGGTTGGGTGTGAACACTTAGACATAAACAGAGACGACTTCCTGGAAAAGTGACACTTGAGCTGAATCATTAGGATGATCAGTATCTAACTAGAATAAGAGACCATAAAGAAAAGGGGAAATTTCAGCAAAGAAACACATTAGCAAAGTAAAGAAGGAAGCATTAAGACAAGGATTCAATATTGCTTGCTAAATTTTAAAGTATAATACAGGGGGTGTTGCCATGAGTGTGAATTGATGGACAAGAGTAAATTAGGAAGGGCCTTTGACGTAAATGTACCCACGCATAAATCCATCACCACAGTCAAAACACTGAGCATATGCATCAGTCACTACAGATTCCTTGTGACCTTCTGTAATCCCTTTCTCTCACCCTTCCCTGCTCCCTCTATTCACCTCCTACCTTCCCCTACCTTCATCCTCAGACAATCATTGACCTGCTTTCTGTTGCTATAGATTAGTTTTCATTTTCTAAAATGTTATATAACTGGAATCATACAGAATATACTCTTTTTTATTTACCCTCTTTCATTCACCATGATTATTTTTACATTCACTTATGCTGTAGAGTGTAACAATAGTTCATTCTTTTTAATTGCTAAGTAGTTTCCATTGTAAAATCATACCACTCTTTATTTATACATTCACTTGTTTATGGACATTTGGGTTGCTTCCAGTTTGGGTTATTACAAATAAAACTATGAACTTTCCTGTACTAGTCCTTGTATGGACATATGCTTTCATTTCTCTTGGGTAAATACCTAGGAGTAGAATGGCTGGATCATATGATAAGTATATGTTTAACTTTGTACAAAACCAGCAAACTGCTTTTGAAAATAGCTATAGCATTTTACATTCCCTCCAACAGTGTGTAAGAGTTCCAGTTTCACCACATCCTCGCCAACACTTGGTGTGGTCAGGTTTTGAAAACATTTTAGCCATTCTAGGAGATGTGGAGTGGTATCTTACCATGGTTTTAATTTGCATACCCTTAATGACTAATGAAGTAGAGATTTTTTTTCATGTGCTATTTGCCATCCATATAATATCTTCTTTCTTTAAGTGTCTGTTCTGATCTTTTGCCCATTTTAAAAATTGGATTGTTTATTTTCTTACCATTGAGTTTCAAGAGTTGTTTTTATTCTCTGGATACATGCCTTTTATCTTCTGTGTGATTTGGAAATATGTTTTGCCTTATGTGCCTTGTCTTTTCATTCTCTTAACAGTGTCTTTTGAAGAGCAGAAGTTTTTAATTTTGAAGAAGTCCAATTTATCAACTTATTGTACTTTTGGTGTCTTATCTGAGAACTCTTTGTGTAATCAAGGTTGCAAATATTTTCTCCTAAATTTCCTTCTGGAGAATTATAGTTTTGGATTTTACCTTTAGATCTATGATTCACTACTAGTTATGATTTCATATGGAGAGAGGTATAAATGCAAGTTCATTTTTTGCATATTAATAGACAATTGTTCCCAGCACCATTTGTTGAAAAAAGTATTGTTCATTCTCTAATGTATTAATTTTGTATTTTTTTGAAAATCAGTTGTCCGTATACATATGGACTCTCTATTCTGTTCTCCTGATATATTTATTTAACACCAGTGCTATGCTGTCTTTATTGTTGTAGTTTTATAGAAAGTAATATAATTAGGTAGTGTTTGTATTCCAATTTTGTTCTTTATCAAACTCATTTTTACTATTCTAAGTCTTCTGCATTCCCAAATGAATTTTAGAATTAATTGCTTGAAGTCTACAAAAAATTCTGCTGTAGTATTGATTGGGATTACAATCTATAGATAAATTTGGAAGAATTGACATCTTAAAAATATTGAATTCCTGGTAGATGGATGTGGTATATCTCTCCATTATTTGCATCTTTTCAATTTCTTTCAGCAATGTTTAAGTTTGCAGCGTACAATTATTTCACAACTTTTGTCAGATTTATGCCTAAGTATTTCATATATGATGCTATCATAAATGATACTTTAAAAAAATACTTGATTTCTAATGGTTACTAGTGCATAGAATGCTATTATTTTTTGTAGATTGAATCTTGTGTCTAGCAACCTTGCTACACTTACTTGTTAGTTCTAGTAGTTTTTTTTGTAGATTTATTTGGATTTTCTACAAAGACATTCATGATATCTGTGAACAAAGACAGTTTTACTTTTGTTTTCTTTCCAAAATTTGGATGCCATTCTTTTCATATTTCATTTGCACTGCCTAGAAACTCTAGTACAATGCCAAATAGAGTAGTTAAGAGTAAACAGACTTATTTTCTTCCTTATATAAGGGTAAGACATTTGCTATTATACCATTAAGTATGATGTTCTTAATTCTATGCCCTTCATAAATGCCTTTTATAAGTTTCCATAAGTGTTCTTCTATTCCTAGTTTGCTAAGTTTTTATCAGAAATAGATGTTGAATTTTGTCAAATAAATTTCCTGTATCTATTCAGAAGATAATTTGTTTTCTCTTTCAGTTTGTTAATATGATTAAGTACCTTTTTCAATGTTAAAATAACCCTGCATTCCTGAGAGTAGCCCCATTTGTTCATAATTTCTTATCATTTTTCTATATTGTTAGATGTTTTTTACTAAAATCTTGTTTATGATTTTCACATCTTGTTCTGAGGAATGTTGGTCTGTGGTTTTATTTCTTGTAATATCTTTCTGCTTTTAGTAACTGAAAATTCTGGCCTCACAGGATAAGCTAGAGACTGTACCCTCCTTTTCTATTTTCTGGAAGATTTGATATAGAATCAGTATTATTTCTGCCTTACATATTTAGTAGAAATCATCAATAAGACATCCGGACTAGCAGTTTTCTTTATGGGAAGATTTTTAAACTCCAAAATCAGTTTCTTATTAGAGAGAGGATTATTCAGGTTATCTATTTCTTGAGAGAGATTTGGTAATTTGTGCCTTTCGATGAGTTCATCTATTTCATCTAAGTTGTATTGGCATCAAGTCATTTATTATATTGACTTATCCTTTTGATATCTATAGAATTTGTAGTGTTGTTCTCTCATTCCTAATATTGATAATTTTTGTTCTCTATTTTAAAATTGATTACCTGTGTGTAAGTTTATCAATTTTATCAGTCTTCTAAAAGAGCCAACTTTTGTGAGGTTTTTTTTGTTTTGTTTTGTTTTTCTGTTTAATTGATCTCAGTGTTTATCTTTATTACCTACTTCCTTCTGCTTATTTTGGGTTTAATTTGTTATACTTTTTCTAGTTTCTCAAGATGCAATCGGAAGTCATTAATTGGAGACCACTCTCCTTTCAGCTATAGACATTTAGCACTAAAATTCATCCCGAAATATTGCTTTAGTGACATTCACACATTTTCAACATGTTTTTAAAGTTTTTCTCAATTCAGAATTCTAATATTCTCTTTGATTTCTTCTTTGATCTATGAACTGTTTAGAAGTATGCTATTTAGTTTCCCAATTTGAAGAGATTTTCTAGGGATATTTCTGTTATGATTTCTAATTCAATTCCTTCTAAATTTATTGAAACTTGGTTTATGTCCAGAATGGTCTATCTTGGTAAATGTTTCATGTAACCTTGAAAAGAATGTATATTCTGCTGTTGTGGGGTGGAGTGTTCTATCACAATCAGTTAGTTTAAGTTGATTGGTGCTGTTGTTCAAATATTTACTGCTTTTCTGTCTACTGATTCCATCAATTATTAAGAGAAGGATATTGAACTATTCAAGTATAACTGTATACTTGTCTATTTCTTCTTTCAGTTCTGTTCATTTCTGTCTCAGATTTTGACTAGGTGCAAAAACGCTTAAGATTTTTATGTTCTTTAGCTCAATCAGTCCCTTTATAATTATAATCTTCTTTATCCTTGATGATTTTTTCTGTAATAGTGTTTGTTTTAGTCTAAACAAACTCCAGTTTAGACACTCCAGCCTTTTTTTCCTTTTATTAGTGTTAGTATGGTACATCTTTTTCTGTCGTTTTACTTTAAAATGTATTTGCTTCTTTATATTTTAAATGCATTTTTTGTAGGCAACATAATTGGGTCTTGTTTTTATAATTCATCTATTTATTCCTGCTTCATATTTTAAGTATTCAGACCATTTCATTTACTGTGATGTTGATATGGTTGGGATTTTAGCATATTTGTTTTTTATTTGTCCATTTTTCTATTTGTTCTTTATTTTTCCCATCTGTTGTTCCCCCTTTTCTCTTTTTCTGGCTTCTTTTGATTAATCTAGTATTTTTAAAGATTTTTACCTTCAAGTGAGGTTCCATATAAGCACTTCCATATAAGCACTTCCATATAAGAAGCTCCCAATGGTATACTTCCATTTCTCCCTTCCCAGCCTCTACACTATTATTATCATAAAGTTTACTTTTACATTTATTATTAATGCAATGCAATATTGTTATTATTTTTGTTTGAACTGTTCAGTATCTTTTAAAGAGATTTAAGATCAGGTGCGGTCGTTCAAGCCTGTAATCCCAGCACTTTGGGAGGCTGAGACAGGCGGATCAGCTGAGGTCAGGAATTCGAGACCAGCCTGGCCAACATGGTGAAACCCCCTCTCTACTAAAAATGCAAAAAATTAGCTGGGCTTGGTGGTGCATATCTGTAATCCCAGCTACTCAGGAGGCCGAGGCATGGAAATTTCTTGAACCTGAGAGGTGGAGGTTGCAGTGAGCCAAGATCATGCCACTGCACTCCAGCCTGGGTCACAGAGCAACACCTTGTCTCAAAAAAAAAAATAAATAAATAAAAATAAAAATAAATTAAAGAGATTTAAATAAAAAGAAAAAAGTATTGTGCATTTATTCCTGTAGCCACCTTTTCTGGTGCTCTTTGTTCCTTTGTGTAAATCTGTAATTCCATCTGGTCTCATTTTTCTTCTACTTAGAGGATTGCCTTTAACATTTCTTGTAGTATGGATCTACTGGTGTGGAATTCTTTCACCTTTTGTATATCTTAAAGTCCTTTTTTTAGTTAGTAAAATGTATTTTTGTTGGGTATAGATTTTTAGGATGACAATTTTTTTTTTTCTTTAGTATTTTAAATGTGTTGTTCCACTTTCTTCCAGCTTGCCTATTTTCCAGTAAGAAGTCTGCTATTATCCTTACAATTGTTCCTTATTCCTTAACGGGTCTTTTTTCCCCTGGTTGTTTTAAGATTTTCTTTTTATCACTGTTTCTTGAGTACTTTGATACTGATAAAGGGCTGGGAAACACCCAAATTCATCATTCACTCCTGATAAACAGAATAGTTCTTTAAGACTTAATAATTGGCAGGTCGCGGTGGCTCACGCCTGTAATCCCAACCCTTTGGGAGGCTGAGGCAGGTAGATCACAAGGTCAGGAGTTCGAGACCAGCCTGGCCAACATAGTGAAACCCTGTCCTTACTTAAAAAAAAAATACAAAAATTAGCTGGATGTGGTGGCGGGCACCTGTAATCTCAGCTACTCTGGAGGCTGAGGCAGGAGAATCACTTGAATCCGGAAGGCGGAGGTTGCAGTGAGCCTAGATCATGCCACTGCACTCCAGCCTCGGTGAAAGAGCAAAACTCCGTCAAAAAAAAAAAAAAAAAAAAAGACTAAATAATCATGGGTTCAATTTACTGAGTACCGGTCTTGCTGTATCACAGTCTGTGTGATAAGATCATTTAATCTTCACATCCACCCTAAGAGGGATAAGTATTGGCCCGTTTTACATAGGTAGGAAGAACTTATGACTAGAACTGTTAAGTTTGGTGTCCAATTCTCACAAAGCTGTTTAATGGCATATGTAAGAGGAAAATTCGAGTTTGACCTCAAAGCCTGGGTAGTAAATCATCACATTTGACTCTTGATATATATTCAAATGCATTTGTAATCCAATTAATTTTATTTTAATTTTATTAAAGTAATGATGTAGATTTAAGGATAATCCTGAGGAGTAAGACAAGAAGAAAAAGGGTGAAAAAAGCACAAAGTAAAGGAAAAGGGTATGAAATAGATCTAAGTTTTTGGTGTTTACAACAGAGAAATTCACTTTATTGTGGAAGAGAAGTAGCTCACCAGGGTTATCTACAGCCTGGATGAACTATTCCCTCAAGACCATGTGATTCCCGGGTACCTTGAAACTGCAAAGAAGATACTATGGATTGCACAAGTGACCCATGCACTGGAAAAGGCATAATTTTAATGGAACACTGCCTCAACATTCTGCTTTAAATATCAGTCCTGTGCACAGTTTTAAAAATGAGTCACTTTATAGAATATCATTACCTCTGACAGAAAATTCAAAATTCTGGCCAGGCATGGTGGCTCATGCCTGTAATCATCCCAGCACCTTGGGAGGCCGAGGTGGGTGGATCACTTGAGGTCAGGAGTTTGAGGCCAGACTAGGCAACATGGTGAAACTTCCTTTCTACTAAAAATACAAAAATTATCCGGGCATGGTGGTTCATGCCTTTAGTCTCAGCTACCTGGGAGGCTGAGATGGGAGGATCACTTGAGCCTGGGAGGCGAAGGTTGCAGTGAACCAAGATTGTGCCACTGCACTCCAGCTTGGGTGACAGATTGAGACTCTGAAAAAAAAAAAGAAAGAAAGAGAGAGAGAGAGAGAGAGAGAGAGAGAGAAAGGAGGGAAGGGAAGGGAAGGGAAGGGAGGGGAGGGGAGGGGAGGGGAGGGGAGGGGAGGGGGGGGGGGGGAAGGTCAAAATTCTGTATCTGGATTTCTAGAATTGAGGACCAGACATTGGAAACTGATGTCCTCACTAAGAAAATGATATTCTAGTTGAAAAAAAAAAAAAAAACTTACATTGCTATCTTTTTTTACTTCCCCATTGCATATTTGTTGGCTTGTTTTATCTCTGCTGTAAGACTGTTATCTTCTGGAGGATAGCTACTGCTTAGTCACAGTTGTGTTTTCCACAACATCTAGAACAGAAAACATTATAAATGTTTCTGCAGTAAAAGAATAAATGAGGCATGGCTATGTTCTCCCCACTTTCATGTGGAGAAGTTTACTATCAAATGTAGTATGTACATGAATCATAGAGTATTTAAGAAACTGGCCCATCAAGCTGTTGGCTTTCTTGATGGCTGATTGACCAGTTCATCCCTGACTTCAAGGGCTTAAGTAAGTGCCCAGACACTAGTTGCTAATGCTGCAGATAGAGCTGAAGCACTGGCCTGGTCTTTGTCACTGTGACCCATCCTCTTCTAAGAATGGCTCTATTTTCTTCTACAGTGCTTAATTCAATGTTAAGCATTGTTGACTTACTGAATTGGACAAAAACTGAATGTCTAAGATGAGCCAGTTGGTATTTCAGTTCAGAAACTAAGAAAGTGGAGAGTTTGGGGAAACTTTCCAGAGGAGAGCCACAGCTCAACCCCAAGGTAATGCTAGAGATCCCTGAACATTTGCGCACTCTGATCTCTGGCTACCTTACAGAGCCAGGTAACTTAATTTCTTCTTCCTTATTCCTTAGGGCAAGAATATCACAGCATGGGCATGAGTAGCTTGAAATTGCTGAAGTATGTCCTGTTTTTCTTCAACTTGCTCTTTTGGGTAAGTGTGTCTCTTCTGAGCATGGTTAAGCTCACCTTTCCCCAGCTAAGCTCTCCTCTCTCCTCTACTGAAGAGGCTGGTGTGGGGGAAAATGCATGCATGTTTGGGTCATGTCCAGCACAACCATCCTAGAAACAAAGGAATAATAATTTTTCCCCTCTTCCTGCCACAGAATAAACCTGCAAAATTGAAAGGTACTAGTGCAGTTATTAATGGAGGTGCTGTTTCTCTCTGAGGGCTTTAGTTTACTACTACTTATAGCTCATATATATAGGTGAGAAACCTGAGACTGTGTGCTTTGGGTATTGAGTGCCTCTGTTTTTCTTGTCTTTTTTTTTAGACTCCTTGAAACAATAAGTGAATGAAAGGAAAGTCACCCTTTCCGGGGAGGTTTCACTGTACAAAATTCAGCAATTGAATTTCAGATACAGGATGGGTTGGTACTTGTGTATATGAGAAGATTATTATAAGTTTGGCTTCTCTAGTTTTCTGCCTAGCAAGATGAGCTTCCTCAAGCAGGACATCTTCTCTACATGGTCATGGTTTCCACAGGGAAAGCCATGTGTGAGTGACTGAAAAGATAAGGAACAGGAAGTTAGACCTATATATAGTGAAGATATTGTGCGGCTCACAGGAGTGCTCTTTCCTTGGTATTTCGAAATGGGTAGGAAGAGTTGTGAGTAGGTCTCCACATGAGAAAGCTGAGATTGCCTCTCCAATGTAAGCATGGAAAAGTTTGGTAAAAAAATTGTTCATGAGACTCTGATTGAGCCAGTTAAAAATAAAGTGATTCTGATCTCAAGGAAGTGAGAATATGAGGAGATACCCAAGAACCACATTTTGCTTCAGGATGTTGTGGGATTCTTCCTTTCAGATCTGTGGCTGCTGCATTTTGGGCTTTGGGATCTACCTGCTGATCCACAACAACTTCGGAGTGCTCTTCCATAACCTCCCCTCCCTCACGCTGGGCAATGTGTTTGTCATTGTGGGCTCCATTATCATGGTAGTTGCCTTCCTGGGCTGCATGGGCTCTATCAAGGAAAACAAGTGCCTGCTTATGTCGGTGAGTCCTTACAGAGATGTGGTGCCCCAAGTCAGGGAGATGGTGCCTAAGTCCCAGGCAAGATGTTTTTTGGTAGGTCACTTATAGGCACAGAAAGATCTTAGGAAAATGAGATTGGTACCTCAGATCAGCCAAGTCTGCCCAGACCAATAGTATATTATGTATGACTAAGGTCCCATGGACAGGTGAGAGAGGGCATTGCTATTCCCCTTGGTAGCCATTTTACACTGCTAATAATGACCTTTGTCATTATTATAATTCCCCTTCATAGCATTTTATTTTTTCTTTATGTCTGGATGAAACCAGGTGTCATCTATCTTCCAAAATCCTCCTCATGCTAGCTATTATTATGTACTTTCAGGATCTGACTCAGAGTCACTAACTAATGGAAAAATAATTTCTAGATTCTTTCCTCCCCAAATGCCAGAGGATGCTTCCTTAACTCATATATGCACAAGATACTCCATAGAGATCCAACTTAGTTGAGGGCTCTGGCTGCAGCCGTTGAGGTCTAATGTGAGAGACGCTAGAGCCTTTTGCATATTGCCTATCAGGTACTATCCCGAGGAGTACGTTAAGGCTTAGGTTTTGCCTGTAAGCGCAGTGCCTGTAGAACACTGAGCTCTGCATTTCTCTAGTGTTCCCAGAACAGAGCTTGGTGTAACAGTGCCACTCTACCAATAGATGTGCGTTTCTAATCACCTTGGCTCTTCCTTAAGTCATCTGGTTAATCTTTTTTTCCATTATGGTTCAACTTTTTTGTGGTTTTTTTTTTTTTTTGGAGATGGAGTTTCGCTCTTGTTGCCCAGGCTGGAGTGCGATGGCACGATGTTGGCTCACCACAGCCTCCACCTCCCGGGTTCAAGCCATTCTCCTGCCTCAGCCTCCCGAGTAGCTGGGATTACAGGCATGCGCCACCATGCTCGGCTAATTTTGTATTTTTAGTAGAGACAGGGTTTCTTCATGTTGGTCAGGCTGGTCTCTAACTCCTGACTTCAGGTGATCTGCCTGCCTTGGCCTCCCAAAGTGCTGGGATTATAGGCGTGAGCCACTGCGCCCAGTCGCTATGGGTCAACTCTTAAACTGCAGCCAAGAGAAGGAATAAAAAAAAGTCCCTCTTCTCAGATAGTTCTCAGACTAATGGCAAAGGATGGAAGATAGCAGACATGGGGTAAGGTAAATGTTTTAAGCAGTCAAAATTAATGTTGAGGTAAAAAAGGTAAAGGAGAAGGAATAAGTGAAAATGTTTTCTGTTGTGTGTTATTAGCATAAAGGGAGTAAGCATCGGAAGCTGGAAACAAATATGAGTTAGAACCATGGCTAGGACCCTTCTTTTCACCATTGTATAGGGCTCCTCTCAGCCACTACCAGCAGTCCTCCACACAGAGGTATCCTGATCTTGTAGAAAGGACCAGGCCCCAAATGATCTAGTTTATTGAGCTTTTGCTTAACTGCTTCAATAGGTAGATGTCAAAATTGCTTAACTTACTCAACAAATGGTGTTGTGTATGTATTACGCATATAGTGCTCTGATAGGCACAGCAGGTAGGAGAGAACAAAGAAGACAGTTGATCTGCCCTCTAGAGTCTAATTGTAGAAAAAAACCACATATTTTCACAAAACAAAAGAAGGCTTACAAAGGCCTGAGGAGGCAGAACAGGAACATCCTGCACATGTGCAAACACTCCTGGATGCTCCCAGAGTTGAGTGGGAGTGGGACGAGAATGGGGATCAGTGCTGTGAGAATGTATCTGCTTTGTCCCAGTTCTTCATCCTGCTGCTGATTATCCTCCTTGCCGAGGTGACCTTGGCCATCCTGCTCTTTGTATATGAACAGAAGGTAAGTTATAAAGAGCACAACTCATTGTCTTAATACTGAAAGTGGGGAGTATGCAGTGGAGAAGTTGTTACAAAATTACAAAATAAGTCCTATAATAGAGATAGAAATGAAATGGAAGGATAGAGGAAAGAGAGAGTAATTGTAATTGAGGGCAGAAAAAATTTGTATGAAAGAGATTGTATCTGAGTGGTATCTTGAGGGGTGCCTGGAAAGAACAATAAAACAAGTGTCTCTTCCTCTACTTGCTTTCCTCTGTATGTTTGGCAGGAGAGAATGTCTGCCTCAGTGCCTAAGGATAGTCCTTGCTTTAATTGCCCCTTTTCCTCCCTTGTAAAGCCAGAGCTCTAGAAGGAAGCAAGCCTACTAAATACTTCTTCCTTCAATGTCATCTCATGCTCAGCATGTATGCCCATAGATAAACAGCCTCCCCTCACCCTTAGTTCTGAGGAGACCATTTGGAAGGGAAGAGCAAGTGGAACCACTAACCTATACTGGAAATTCCTTATTCCTTGAACTCACCTGCTTTTTACCATGTCTCCTCTGCTGGAATGTGCCTGCCCAGCTGAATGAGTATGTGGCTAAGGGTCTGACCGACAGCATCCACCGTTACCACTCAGACAATAGCACCAAGGCAGCGTGGGACTCCATCCAGTCATTTGTGAGTACAAGTGGAATCCTCTTCAGATCAGCCCAGACTTCATGTTCAAGTCTAAAGCCCTGGGGGCTAGTTCCTTTTTCTGGAAGTTTCAGAATCTAAGGTCCACACTGCTGAATCCCAGAATAATGCCTTGGCTATCACAAATATGGGAGCCCAGTAATTAGTCTGATTAGTACAAAGTTCTCTACATTCTCTCTTTCATCCTTTTCTAACGTGAATAGGTTTATTATCTAAGTTCTACTAGGATGTGAAGAAGACCCAAACACAGCAAACTGGATTAGTTTATGTATTTTCCAAAATTTTACTGAAAACAGCATTGTATAACACAAGAAATTGCCATTGAATTCCTGAGTTGCCCAAATCAGGCTTGTTACATAGCCCACCAACACCCCATTCCTCATGCGCTGTTTCCACCCACAAACATGTGTATGTATATGTACAGCATATACAAGCTCTGCGTTCCTGACGTGATGTGTTGGGAGATAAAGATGGAGCCTTGCACCGGTATAAACGATTTGTGTCTCAAAACAGTACCACTATGACTGCACGCTGGCTTAGTGTGGAGTAGAAGAAATGGCACAGGAATTAGAATCTGGAGACCACAATTGGGTAGCCTTGGGGAAGTCCCCTAACTTCTTTAGATCTCCAATTCTTTATTTTTTCAATTCAGTTTAGAAAACTTTTAATTATATAATTTTTAGAAATATGCGAAAGTAAAGAGAAAAACAGAAAAATGAATCTCTCAACTCTTCAATAGTTAATATTTTCCAGTGTCATCTCCTCTAATTCCCCACACTTTTTTTGCTAGAATATGTTAAAACAAATACTAGACAATATATTATTATTATTATTATTATTTTGAGACGGAGTCTCGCTCTGTCGCCCAGGCTGGATTGCAGTGGCGCGATCTCGGCTCACTGCAAGCTCCGCTTCTCGGGTTCACACCATTCTCCTGCCTCAGCCTCCTGAGTAGCTGGGACTACAGGCGCCCACCACCGCGCCCGGCTAATTTTTTGTATTTTTAGTAGAGACGGGGTTTCACCGTGGTCTCGATCTCCTGACCTTGTGATCCGCCCGCCTCGGCCTCCCAAAGTGCTGAGATTACAGGCGTGAGCCACCGCGCCCGGCGACAATATATTATTTCACCCACTAAATATAAAAGAACTTCTTTTTAATACACCTAAAATTTTGTAATTTCTTAATACCACTAATAAAGTATATAATTAAATTTCCCTAATTTTCTCAAAAAATTTTAATTGACTTGTTCAAATCAAGATCTTAACCAGGCCTATGTGTTTATATTTGAATGATAGGTCTCTCTGTTTATCTTTTAATCTATAATAGTGCCCCTCTTTGTTCTTGCTTTTTGTGGAAAGAAATTAGGCTGTTTGTTCTTTAGACTTCTCCACTCTCTAGATCTGGCTAGTTGCTTCCTTGAGTATTTTGGTATCAGGCAGTCTCTGTCTCCCGTAAGCCCTGTGAACTTAAAAGTTTGATGTGGTTTTTGTTTTGTGATAAGATTGCAATAGCTGTCACTTCCTATTGCATCATGTAAGCAGGTACATCATGTTTGATGGTCCTACTTTCTGTGATCTTAAGACTGTCTGGTGAGTCCAAGGGTGGTCAGCCTAATCCCTCCATTATGCAGTCCCTGGGTGCCTTATTCTTGATCTGTAAAATGTGACTAGATTAAGCACAGGGGTCTCTACTCCACAGGGATCTTATGGGAATGAAATGGTATAACAGATTAGAAAGCACTTTGTTTCAAGGAGCCCATAGTAATCAGACCAATTCTGGACTTCTGCTATAGAGTCAGTTCTGAAGGGCCCACCATTTCCTCTAAGGTCCACAGCTTTTTTTCACTGTCGACTTTCTAACCATCATCATTTTGGGGGTTTGGCTTTTAGCTCCGGTGCTGTGGTATAAATGGCACGAGTGATTGGACCAGTGGCCCACCAGCATCTTGCCCCTCAGATCCAAATGTGGAGGTAATTTTGTTAGCAATGTTTCTGTTATTGACCTCTTTGTTTAAATGTTTAATTACCTTGGAAACTGCAGTCATAGAAGACCTAGACCTTTTATCGAGAAACAGGGGACCTTGAATAAAAGAGAGGCCAAGGCAACAACCTTGGGTAATTAGAAAAGTCAGAAAAACATAGGAACAAAATCATTTAGACTAGAGACTATGATTGATCTTGCTACACTAGACTATTACATTAGAGGGGAACAGTTTATGTGAAAGTAGCAGAGGGTTGTGTCTAGATATTTCTTAAGCAAGAAGTAGGTCTCCTTATGGTTAAAAGTGAAATGAATAGGGTCAAGATAGAAAAGTTTCCCCCTCTCCCTCTTTCTCTGCTCTTCTTCCTTGGAGATGGCAGAATCCAGCCCCTTAGGGAAATGAATCATAAGTGAAGGAGTAAGGAGTTGAGGGAGACAGAGTTAGTGGAACTATTGAAACAACCTGTCCAATTAATTTGGATCTCCAGAATAGGCTCTGAGAAGAAGCCATAACTATCTTCCAACTAGACCAAATCCCTGAGGTCTTGTCTCCTCCTGTTATCTGCTCCTGAAGGGGTTTGGAAATCTCCAGGATTTTTCAGGTTTGTGGAGAAAGACTAGGACACGCACTGACCAGCAGCTGCCCTGGTGCTTGGTAGGGCTATGATGGATTTACTGAATGTTGAAGCAGAAAGTGAAATGCAAACCAGTTTTAGTATTGCATGCCGTATGTTAATCTCTGATCAGCACTGAGTGTTCAAAGACAGTAGGATGTTGGTTGCTGACCTGCCTCTTAGAAGCTAGTTTAACTCAGTGGGTAAGGATCTAGGACTTCTACATTAGGTACCACTGTAATGATAACAACACCAGAAAAGTCTCTAGTTTAATATTTCCCACCTTATGCCTGTTTCTTCATTCATGCAAAGAAAATAAAAATATAATACCTAAGTCTCTTTGTATTACATAAAGCAAAATGCAAAGCACTGTATCTTCCAAATAATCCTCTTGATATGGTGCAATTTGTAACTGAAATGTTTAGAGTGGCATCATTTGTAACTGAAATGTTTTCTAGGGTTGCTATGCAAAAGCAAGACTGTGGTTTCATTCCAATTTCCTGTATATCGGAATCATCACCATCTGTGTATGTGTGATTGAGGTAAGCGCTTAATCACAGGGTTACTGTGAGGATTACATGAGTTAAGTCAGGTAAGGTTTCAGAATAGTACCAGGTACACAGTATTTACACAATAAATGTTAGCTATTTTTACTAGTATCTGAATTCCCCCAGCCCAGTAGCAAATAATGTAATTAACAATTTACTTTAAGGTATATAGAAAATGTGCTGTAAGAACATCTCTTGGCAGGGCGTGGTGGCTCACGCCTGTAATCCCAGCACTTTTGGGAGGCCGAGGCGGGCAGATCACGAGGTCAGGAGATCGAGACCATCCTGGCTAACATGGTGAAACCCCATCTCTACTAAGAATACAAAAAGTTAGCTGGGCGTGGTAGCGGGTGCCTGTAGTCCCAGCTACTCCGGAGGCAGAGGCTGAGGCAGGTGAATGAGGTGAACCCCGGAGGCGGAGCTTGCAGTGAGCCGAGATCGCGCCACTGCACTCCAGCCTGGGCGACAGAGCGAGACTCCGTCTCCTAAAAAAAAAAAAAAAAAAAAAAGAACATCTCCTGGTCAATTTATTCCTCAGAGATATGGGTGATTCACATGATTCACAGTCAAACAGAAAGCCAACAAGCAGAATCCCACTTTGATCCTTCCTCAGCTGGTCTGAAAAAGACGAATTGATAAAGTATTTCATTTGAAAACCTGATCTTGCATGTTAAGGGGCTGATGATGAAAATTGTAATCAATTTCCTCTTTGTTTCTGTGCTTAGTTTGACAAGTGATGGGTGAATTGAGGGTAGTTTTTGTCCTTTTTAACAAAAAAGGACAAAAATAATGTGATATTTCTAACATTTTTCCACCCAAGTGTTGGGTATATCATAGATTAGTTAAAACTCAAACAGGAAGCTCAGAGAAAATGACTTTTCTCTGCTTGGAAACAAAAGAGGCACAGAGCATGGACAGAGATAAGTCATTGCACAGTGTTCAGTGAGCAGAATATGACCATCCTAGTAGCAGGGCTTCTGTGACTTCCTCAGAAGATAAAACATGCTCCAGTACTTTACAGCCTATTATGTTGTCATCATTGACCCCGTTTCTCTCCCCACTGCTGTTCTTTAACTAAAGGAAAGAGCTCCTGAGAGAGACTTGAAAGTAATGGTGGGAAGGGTGGTTTCAGTGTAATGGATACATTCTTTTTCTCAGAGGCCAATCCCAGGAATTGTGAAAGAAATGGCTTTTCTTATGAGGACTTCAAATTTTCCCAACTCTTTTCACAGGTGTTGGGGATGTCCTTTGCACTGACCCTGAACTGCCAGATTGATAAAACCAGTCAGAGCATAGGGCTATGATCTGCAATTGTCCTGTGGTGAAGAGACTTGTTTCATCTCTGGAAATGCAAAACCATTTATAGCATGAAGTCCTAAATGATCACCTGCTGGATGATCCTCCTCCCAGCCTTTCCCTTTTTAGGTCCCTGTCTTATACAACCAGAGAAATGGGTGTTGGCCATGCACATCCCACCTCAGGCAGCAAGACAATCTTTCACCCACTGATGGCAGCAACCATGCCTCTCAAAGTGGTGAAACTAATATCTGAGCATTTTTGAGACATGAGAGGCAAAGAGAAACTGGATCTAATGGCCCAACATCAAAAGGTGAACCCAGGATATGAATTTTTGCATCTTCCCATTGTCGAATTAGTCTCCAGCCTCTAAATCATGCCCAGTCTTCTCCCCAACGTCAAGCAAGAGACAAGTTGAAGGGAATTCTGGGGCCAGGCTCACTGGACCATTGTCGCAACCTTCTGTTTCTCTTTGACTAAGAGCCCTGGCTACAGGAATTACACAGTTCTCTTTCTCCAAAGGGCAAGATCTCATTTCAATTTCTTTATTAGAGGGCCTTATTGATGTGTTCTAAATCTTTCCAGACAAAAACTATCCAGTGATTTACATCCTAACTTCAACCAGTAACTTAGCTGATAATCACAGTAAGAAGACTTCTGGTATTATCTCTCTATCAGATAAGATTTTGTTAATGTACTATTTTACTCTTCAATAAATAAAACAGTTTATTATCTGAATCACAATATTCCTATATATCAAACACTCCTTCCATGACCCAGCCTGATTACCCTGATTAATGCACCAAGCCAGGTGTATATTAATTATCTACTGCTGCATAAAATATTACTCCAAAATTTAGTGGCTGAAGACAACAAACATTTATTATCTCCTGGTTTTTGTGGGTCAGGAATCTAGGAGCAGCTTGGCTGGGTGATTCTGGTTCACAGTCTCTCATGTAACTGCAGTCAACATGTCAGCCTGGGCTGCAGTAACCTTAAGGCTCAACTGAAAGAGGATCTACTCTCAAGCTCTCTCACCTGGCTGTTGTCAAGCCTCAGATCTTTGCCACTTGTGCCTTTCCACAGGGCTTCCTTATGACATGGAAGCTGGCTTCCTCGCATTTAAAGACATCTAAGAAAGAGCATGAGATTCGGCACCCAAAACAGAAGCCACAGTTTGTTGTTGTTGTTGTTGTTTTGAGACAGCGTCTGGCTTTGTCACAGGCTGGAGTGCAATGGTGCAATCTTGGCTCACTGCAACCTCCGCCTCCCAAGTTCAAGTGATTCTCCTGTTTTAGCCTCCTGAGTAGCTGGGACCACAGGTATATGCCACCATGCCTAACTAATTTTTTTTTGTATTTTTAGTAGAGATGGTGTTTCACCATGTTGGCCAGGCTGGTCTTGAACTCCTGACCTCTGGTGATCCACCCGCTTCAGCCTCCCAAAGTGCTGGGATTACAGGCGTGAGCCATGTCACAGTTTTTTTTTTTTTTATAACCTCAGATGTGCCACCATATCATTTCTGCCATATACTGTTTTTAAAAAGTGAGAATATGGCACATGTATACATATGTAACAAACCTGCACATTGTGCACATGTACCCTAGAACATAAAGTATAACTAAAAAAAAAAAAAAAAATTAAAAAAAAGTGACTTGAAATGTTCAGCTCATATTCAAATTAAAAAAAAAGGGAGATTATAGACAAGGGTGTAAATCTGTAGTGGATAGAGATCATTGGAGGTCATCTAAGAGGTTGCCAACCCCACCATATTTGTTTGGTCAAAAAAAGAAGCTAAATTGAATTGTCTATAAGCTAAATTTAATTATCTACATATAACCACACTTTGTAAGGCAGAAAATAAGACCACATCTAATAGGCAGCCAAATGTAGAGAAGTCAGAGAAAGGGATAGAGAAGAACTGGTTTCTGTTCTTGAAGTTTTATATATCATCTCCCCTCTCCCTTTAAAAAAATTAGTCATTTCAGTGGTAGTCTATAGAAAAGCCTACAACTTTTGCATTTTCCTGAGACAAAGAAGTAGCAGAGGAGACATTCTCTCTCTCGCTGTTTTTTGTTTTTGTTTTTTTTCTGAGACAGAGTTTTGCTCTTGTTGCCCAGGCTGGAGTGCAGCGGCGCGATCTTGGCTCACTGCAACCTCCACCTCCTGGGTTCAAGTGATTCTCCTGCCTCGGCCTCCTGAGTAGCTGAGATTACAAGCAGACGCCACCACGCCTGGCTACTTTTTGTATTTTTAGTAGGGACAGGGTTTCAGCATGTTGGTCAGGCTGGTCTCGAACTCCTGACCTTGTGATCTGCCCACCTTGGCTTCCCAAAGTGCTGGGATTACAGGGGTGAGCCACCTCGCACCCAGCCTTTTTTTTTTTTTTTTTTTTTTTTTTAAGATGGAGCCTCACTCTATCACCAGGCTGGAGTGCAGAGGCCTGATCTTGGCTCACTGTAAACTCTGCCTCCCTAGTTAAAGCAATTCTCCAGCCTCGGCCTCCCGAGTAGCTGGGATTACAGGTGCACACTACCACGCCTGGCTAATCTTTGTATTTTTACTAGAGATGGGGTTTCACCATGTTGGCAAGGCTGGTCTTGAGCTCCTGACCTCAGATGATCTACCTGCCTCAGACTCCCAAAGTGCTGGGATTATAGGCGTGAGCCACCATCCATGGTGAGACATTCTCTTGATTGTCACAAGTTTCAAAAGTATCTCACATTAAACATGCACAAAATGAAACTTATCATTCTATCTTCCAAATCTGCTTCTCTTCTTTGTTCCCCATATTAGTGAGTGATAACATCACCCACCTAGTTTTCCTAGCCAGAAGCCTAGGCTTTGTCCTTAACTCTAGCCTGTCTTTTACTCACAAAAACAAGTCACCGTCAGTCATGAAGCTCTAAGGATTCACCCACCAAGTATCATTAAATTCACTCATTCTCCCTATTTCATTAACTGCCTGTATTCCTTCAACAGTCTACTATCTGCTCTTCTAGTATTCACCATTGGCCCTTATCTACACTATTCTGCATATAGCAGCCAAAGTAATATTTCTAAAACATAAATGTAGTAATGACACTTTTATGCTTGAAACTCTTCAATGACTCTGTTGTTCTTAGGATAAAGTCTAGATTTTTTTTTTATTTATTATAGCTGTCAAGCCCTACATGGGATGGCCCACTCTTAGCTCTCTAGCCTTCCTCTTGCCATTCTCATTTTGTTTTACTCACCAAGAGAATACAGCACACAATGCATCTTAAAAGAAGCATGCTTAGATTTACATTTTAAATGGGTATATGTAAACCTCTCATAATAAGGCTTTGTGAACAAGGGCAAGAAACATCCTTTAATAGCATGCTTCCACTTGCTTACAGCGATCAAATCAAACCACATCAATCACTAAAAAAAAAAAAAAAAAAAAAAAAAGAAAAAAAAGAAAAAGTAGTGCAGACTGAAAGGGAGAAGGAAGAAAGAATTCTAAAGAATAAACTTCGGCCGGGCGCGGTGGCTCAAGCCTGTAATCCCAGCACTTTGGGAGGCTGAGACGGGCGGATCACGAGGTCAGGAGATCGAGACCATCCTGGCTAACACGGTGAAACCCCGTCTCTATTAAGAAATACAAAAAACTAGCCGGGCGAGGTGGCGGGCGCCTGTAGTCCCAGCTACTCGGGAGGCTGAGGCCGGAGAATGGCGTGAACCCGGGAGGCGGAGCTTGCAGTGAGCTGAGATCCGGCCACTGCAGTCCAGCCTGGGTGACAGAGCGAGACTCCGTCTCAAAAAAAAAAAAAAAAAAAGAATAAACTTCAGGCATTAAAAAAAGTGATCGCAGATGGAAAGTCTGAAACACAAGAAGGATCGAAGAGAAGAGGTAAATACGTGGAAAATATAAATGACCACTGATTTTATAAAAGTTATAACAATGTATTCCTTGAGTATAAACAAAAGATAGAAGGTATTGCGAGATGGTGGAATAGAATACCAGTTTCCCCTCCCCACCCAAGGACACCAATTTAACAACTATCTAACACACACAAAAAAACACCTTTACAAAAAACAAAAATCAGGGGGGTCCTCATAGGACCTGCTGTTAAGTTTGTATCACTGAAAGGCACGCTGGAGAGGTGAGTAAAACAGTTTTGAATCTCTAATGTGACCCTCGGCAGCAGCAGCATGATGGGGAGAGCATCTCTGGGTGCTGCGGGAGGGAGAACACAGCAATTGTGAGGCACTGAACTCAGTGCCATCCCATTAGAGCAGAAAGGAAACTGGACCAAACTCTGCTGGCGCCTACCCATGGAGGGAGCATTTAAATCAGCCCTAACCAGAGGGAAATTGCCAATCCCAATTGTCGAAACTTGAGTTCCTGCAAACCTCATCACCAACGGCTACAGTGCTATGTGTTTCTAAGTAAACTTGAAAGGCAGTCTAGGCCATAACGATGGCAAATCTTAGGTAAGTCCTAGCGTTGAACCAGGCCCAGAGACAGTGGACTGGGAGAGGCATGTGACCTACTAAAACACCAGCTGGGGTGGCTACGGGAGTGCTGGCATCACCCCTCCCCTAACCCCAGGCTGCACAGCTCACAGCTCCAAAAGAGACACCTTCCTTTTGCTTAAGGAGAGGGGAGGGAAGAGAGAGAAGGACTTGTTTTGCATCTTGGATACCAGGTCAGCCACAGCAGATAGGACACCAGTCAGAGTTGCAAGACCCCTGTTTCAGGCCCTAGCTCTTGGATGACATTTCTAGACAACCTCTGGGCCAGAAGGGAACCCACTGCCTTGAAAGGAAGAACCCAGTCCTAGCATCATTCTTTACCTGCTAAGTGAAAAGCCCTCAGGCTCTGAATAACCAGCAGTGAAACCAAGTTACTATGTCGAGGGCTTTTGGTGACCCTCTGAGACTTGCTGGCTTCAGGTGAGGTTCAGCACATTACTAGCTGTGGTGGTTATTGGCTGAAACTCCTACTTGAGAAAAGCAGAGGGAAAAGTAAAGGGGACTTTGTCTTCCACCTTAGGTACCAGCATGGGCACAGGGGAATAGAGCGCTAAGTAGGCTCCTGAGGTCCCTGATTCCAGGACTCGACTCTTGAATGGCATCTCTGGACCTGTCCGGGCCAGAAGGGAGCCCACTGCCCTGAAGGGTGAGTCCTAGGCCAGGCAGCATTCACCACAAGCTGACTTATGAGTACTTGGACCTTAAAGGAACATTAGCGTAGTCTGGCAGTACTCCCTATGGCTTGTGATGGTGGTGGCTACAGGGTGAGGCTCCTCTGCCTTTGGAAAGGGGAGGGAAGAGTGGGGAGGACTGAGTCTTGTGGTTTGAATGCCAGCTCAGCCACAGTACAACAGAATACCAGCTAGAGTTCTAAGGTTTACCACCCTAGTCCCTGACTCCCAGACAGCACCTCTGGAACCACCCAGGGTCTAGAAGAACTTGGCACCTGGCTGGCTTTGCCATCTGCTGATTGTAGAGCCCCAGGGCATTAAGTGAACATAGGCAGTAATCAGGGAGTGGTTACAGCAGGACTTGGGTGAGACTCAGTGCTGTGCTGGCTTCAGGTATGACCTAGCGTAGTCATAGTGGTGGTGGCCACAGGCACGCTTGTGCCACTCCACCCCCAGGTTTAGGTGGCTCAGAACAGAGAGAGGGAGAATCCCTTAGTTTGGGAGAAAGTGACGGAAAAGAACAAGATTCTCTGCCTGGTAATCCAGGGAATTCTCCCAGATTTTATCCAAGACCATCAAGGTAGAACCTCTATGAGTCCCTAAGAACCACAGCATTACTGGTCTTGGGGTGCCCCTAAAGCAGATACAGCTTAGATTACAACACTCAAGTCCTTTTGAATGTCTGAAAAGCCTTCGCAAAAAGGACAGGTACAAATAAGCCCAGATGGTGAAGACAACAATAAATACCTAACTCTTCTATGCTCAGACACTAAAGGACATCTATTAGAATCAACACCATCCAGGAAAACATGACGTAACATGACGTCACCAAAAAAACTAAAGAAGACACCAGGGATCAATCAGGGGAAACAGAGATATGCAGCCTTTCAGACAGAATTCAAAATAGCTGTTTTCAGGAAACACAAAGAAATTCAGGGTAACACAGAGAAGGAATTTGGAATTCTATCAGATAAATTTAACGAAGAGATTAAAATAATTAAAAAGAATCAAACAAATTCTGGAGTTGAAAAATCCAATTGACATATTAAAGAATGCATCAGTCTTTTAATAGCAGAATTGATCAGGAAGAAGAAAGAATTAGTGAGCTTCAAGACAGGCTATTTTAAAATACAGTCAGAGGAGATTTAAAAAAAGAATAAAAAACAATGAAGCATGTCTGCAGGATCCAGAAAATAACCTCAGAAGGGCAAATTTAAGAGTTATTGGCCTTAAAGAGGAGGTAGAGAAAGAGATAAGAGTAGAAAGTTTATTCAAAGGGATAATATAAGAGAATTCCCCAAACCTAGAGAAAGATATCAATATCCAAGTATAAGAAGGTTATAAAGCACCAAGCTGACTTAATCCAAAGAAGACTACCTCAAGCCATTTAATAATCAAACTCCCAAAGTTCAAGCACAAAGAAAGGATTCTAAAAGTAGCAAGAGAAAAAAAACAAACAACATACAATGGAGCTCAGTACATCTGGCCGCAGACTTTTCAGTGGAAACCTTACCAGCCAAGAGAGAGTGGCATGACATATTTAAAGTGCTGAAGGAGAAAAACCTACCCTAGAAGAGTATAACCAGCAAAAATATCCTTCAAAAATGAAGGCAAAATAAAGACTTTCCCAGACAGACAAAAGCTGAGGGATTTCATCAACACCAGATCTGTCCCACAAGAAATGCTAAAGGGAGTACTTCAATCAGAAAGAAAGGGATGTTAATGAGCAATAAGTAATCATAGCTCACTGTACAAAGTACAAAGCTCACTGGTAATAGTAAGTACACAGAAAAACAGAGAATATTATAACACTGTAACTGTGGTGTGTAAACTACTCCTATCCTAAGTAGGAAGACTAAACAATGAACCAATCAAAAATAATAACTATAATAACTTTTAAGACATAGACAGTACAATAAGATATAAATAAAAACAACAAAAAGTTAAAGAGCAGAAGGATGAAGTTAAGGCACAGAGTTTTTATTAGTTTTCTTTTTGCTTTTTTTAAAATGCAGACAATGTTAAGTTGTTATCAGGTTAAAATAATGGGATATAAGATAGTATTTGCAAGTCTCATGCAAAAACATATGATGGATACACAAAGAATAAAAAGCAAGAAACTAAATCATGTCATCAGAGAAAAATCTTCTTCACTAAAGGAAGACAAGAAGGAAAGAAAGAAGGAAGAGAAGACCATAAAACAACCAGATAAAATGTAAATGTTTACAGATAAACTATAAGAATTAATAAGAGATTTTGGCAATGTTATTGGATATAAAATCAATATACTAAAGCCAACTGTATTTCTACTTACCAGAAACATAAAATAAGAGATAACAGAGTAGACATGGTGGCTCATGCCTGTAATGCCAGTACTTTGAGAGGCTGAAGCACAGGATTGCTTGAGGCCAGGTATTTGAAACCAGCCTAGTCAATATAGTGAGACCCCATATCTACCAAAGAAAAATTAAATAATTAGCCAAACATGGTGGCTCATGCCTGTAGTCCCAGCTATTCAGGAAGGTGAGGCAGGAGGATCACTTGAGCCCAGGAGTTAAAGGCTGCAGTGAGCCATGATTATACCACTGCACTCCAGCCTGGGTGACAGGGTGAGATCCTGTCTCAAAAGAGAGAACATTTATGACTGCATCAAAAACATAAATAAATAAACCTGAAAAAGATGTATAAGACCTTTACACGGAAAATATTCTAATTTGATTGGAATTCTAAAGAAGAGAGCTATATCCTGAAGATGAATACCCACAGGAAACTACCATACTCACCAATAGGAAGACTCAATATTTTATGTATGTCCAATCTTTCCAAATTGGGTTATAGATTCAATGCAGTCTCAAAAAAAATCCCAACAGATTTTTTTTAACGGAACTTGAACAAGCTGATTCTAAAATTTACATGTAAATACAAAAGGTCAAAACAACTGAGATGCTCTTGAAGAAAAAACACCAAGTTGGAGAACTTACTTTAAAAATATTGATACATATTTTAAAGTTATTACAATAGTATGGAAATTATAATAGTTTATTTTGTTTCAGGGACAGGTTAAACAGACCAGTAGAATATATTAGAGAGTTCTTAAAGAGGCCCTATGCTGAGAAGTACAAAAGAACTCTCAGCATATAACAACTCAGTCCAAACCCCTGCACTAAGAGACCTGACCACACTCTAGCATGGCTTCTAGCAGCCTAAGGTCGTGTCTTGAAAAATAGCCGAATCCCCCTTTTGAGCTTTAAGAAAGCTCAAAACTGATGGGATAATTTCCTGTTTGTTCCAGCCAAAACCTGGTGATAGGTAAGTAGATCCCTGAACCTCCTCTTAAAAACACTGATTTTAGAAGCCTTGCAATTATATATTTTTTGCTACCCTTTGAAATGTGAACGTTCTACCAGAATTTTCTTCTCACAGATTTTAGAAATGCAAACATTAAGGGAGATAACTTGCTCTGTCAGTCTCTGTGGGAGGATAAGGACTTAATTTTGGTGGTCATCTTGCTCCAACTTCCACCATTGCCTCTTGTGATTAAGATTTGAGCTGGGCATGGTGGCTCATGCCTGTAATTCCAGCACTTTGGGAGGTCGAGGTGGGTGGATCATGAGGTCAGGAGTTCAAGACCAGCCTGGCCAAGATGGTGAAACTCCCTCTCTACTAAAAATTCAAAAAAAAAAAAAAAAATTAGCTGGGCTTAGTGGCACACACCTGTAATCCCAGCTACTCAGGAGGCTGAGGCAGAGAATTGCTTGAATTCAGGATGCAGAGGTTGCAGTGAGCTGAGATTGTGAGACGGCACCATTACGCTCCAGCCTGGGCGACAGAGTGAAACTCCATCTCAAAAAAAAAAAAAAAGATTTGAGAAGTTTGTTTCTTTTCCAGTAAGTGCCAATTAGTAAACCCAGATGGCCTAGTCACACACACCAACCCACTTTAATATCCTTCAGCACCTTACCATTAGCATACTCTAGATGCTAAAAAATATCTTGCCTTTTGTTTCAACAGAGTTGAACTCAGATGACACATGGTTCTCTCCCCTATTGCAATAGTTATTACTGAATACAATTTGCCTTTACTGCTTTAACTAGTGCCCAACTTGTTTATATTTCAAAATGCTAATATGATGCTTGATTTATATCACAGTGACCTTTCAGAGAGATGATAAAAGAAGGGTCTTTTCAACAAATGTTCCTGGGAAAACAAATTCTATATAAAAAGAACAAGTTTTGATTCCTATCTCACATCACAACAATTTGTAAATCAATTTCAAGTGAATTAAATATTTAGATGTAAAAGACAAACATAGAAAGCTTTGGGGAGGCTGGGCATGATGGTGAAGAATATAAAAGCAAAAAACCTCATTCAAAAGACAATAACTTCAAAGATTAAAGAAACATCAGCCTACACAGGTGAGAAAGTGCGAGTGCAGTAACTCCAGCAACTCTAAAAGCAAGAGTGTCTTCATACCTCCAAATGATCACACTAGCTCCCCAGCCATGGTTCTCAACCAGACTGAAATGACTGAAATAACATAGAATTCAGAATCTCGATGTCAAGGAAGCTCATTTAGATACAGAAGGTTGAAACCCAATCCATAGAAAACAGTAAAATGGTTCAAGAGTTGAGAGATGACATATTCATTTTAAGAGAGAATGAAACTGAACTTCCAAAATGAATTAGCACAGGAACTTCATAATGTAATTGGAAGCATTAATATCAGAATAGACCAAGCTAAGGTAAGAATCTCAGAACTCAAAGAATCTCCGAACTCAAAGACCATTCTTTTGAATCAACACAGGCAGATAAAAATAAAACAATAATAATTTTAAGAAAATGAACAAAACCTCTAAGAAATATGGAATTATGTAAAAGAGACCAAACTCATTGGATTCTTGAAAGAGATTGAGAGACAGCAAGCAACTTTGGAAACATATTTAAGGATATCGTCCATGAAAATTGTCCCAACATCTCTAGAGAGGTCAACACACAAGTTCAGGAAATTCAGACCACCCCTGTAAGATACTATGCAAGATGACTATCCCCAAGCCACAGAGTCATCAGATTCTCTAAAGCCAATGTGAAAGAAAAAAATCTTAAAGGCAGCTAGAGAGAAGGGGCAGGTCATGTACAAGGGCTAACAGTGGATCTCTTAGCAGAAACTTCACAGGACAGAAAAAGTTGGGGGCCTATATTCATCATCATTAAAGAAAAAACAAATCCAACCAAGAACTTCATATCTAGTCAAACTAAGTTTCATAAGCAAATGAGAAATAAAATCCATTTCAGGCAAGCAAATGCTAAGAAAATTCATTACCACCAGACCTGCCTTACAAGAGGTCCTTAAGGAGGGCTAAACATAAAATTGAAAGCCTAATACCTGTCACCACAAAAACACACTTAAGTACATAGAGCTTACTGCCATTATAAAGGAACTATACAACCAGTCTACATAACAACCAGCCAACAACATGATAGAATAAAATTCTCACATATTAACATTAACTTTCAATGTAAATAGGCTAAACACCCCACTTAAAAGACACAGAGTGGCAAGTTGAATAAAGAAGCAAGACCCAACTCTATACTGTCCTCAAGAGATTCATCTCACATGCAATGACACATATAGGAGCAGGGGTAGCTTTTTTGGTGGTTGTTATTTGTTTGTTTGTTTGTTTTTGTTTTGTTTTGTTTTGTTTTTTGAGATGGAGTTTAGCTCTTGCTGCCCAGCTTGGAGTGCAATGGCGTGATCTTAGCTCACCGCAACCTCTCCCTCCCAGGTTCAAGTGATTGTTCTGCCTCAGCCTCCCAGGTAGCTGGGATTACAGGCATGCACCACCACGCCTGGCTAATTTTTGTATTTTTAGTAGAGACGGGTTTCTCCATGTTGATCAGGCTGGACTTGAACTCCTGACCTCAGATGATCCGCCCAGCTCTGCCTCTCAAAATGCTGGGATTACAGGCATGAGTCACCGCGCCCAGCTGGGGTAGCTATTCTTCTATCACACAAAACAGACTTTAAACCAACAACAATCAAAAAGGACATTATATAATGAAAAAGGGTTCAATTCAACAAGAAGACTTAACTATCCTAAATATACATGCACCCAACATTGGAGCATCTAGATTCATAAAGCACGTTCTTAGAGACCTACCAAGAGACTTAGATAACTACATAATATTAGTAGGAGACTTCAGCACTCCACTGACAGTTTCACACATCATCAAGGCAGAAAACTAACAGAGATATCTAGAATTTAAACTTGACACTTGAAAAAAAACAGACCTAACAGACATCGACAGAATGCTCCACCTGAAAACAGAATATTCATTCTTCTCATCTACACATGGCACATATTATGAGATCAACCATGCAATTGCCTTAAAGCAATTCTCAAAAATAAAAAAAAAAATCCCTGGGGCAGACACAGTGGCTCATGCCTATAATCCCAGCACTTTGGGAGGCTGAGGTGGGTGGATCACCTGAGGTCAGGAGTTCGAGACCAGGCTGGCCAACATGGTGAAACCCCGTCTCCACCAAAAATACAAAACAATTAGCTGGGCGTGGTGGCACATGCTTGTAATCCCAGCTACTTGGGAGGCTGAGGCAGGAGAATCGCTTGAACCCAGGAGGCAGAGGTTGGAGTGAGCCAAGATCTTGCCACTGCACTCCAGCCTGGGCAACAGAGTGAAACTCTGTCTCAGAAAAACAAAACAAAACAAAAACACCTGAAAATCATACCAACCACACTCTCAAAGACCACAGTTTAATAAAAATAGAAATAAATACCAAGAAGATCTCTCAAAACCACGTAATTACATGAAAATTAAACAACCTGCTCCTGAATGACTTTTGGGGTAAAGAATCAAATTAAGGCAAAAATTGAAAAAGTTCTTTGAAATGAATAAAAACAAAAATACAACATGCCAGAATCTCTGGGACACAGCCAAAGCAGTGTTAAGAGGAAAGTTTATAGTGCTAAATGCCTATATCAAGAAGTTAGAAAGGTCTCAAATTAACAACCTAAGATCACACCTAGAGAAACTGAAAAATAAGAACAAATCAACCCCAAAACTAGCAAAAGGAAAGCAATAACCAAAATCAGAGCTGAGGTAAATGAAATTGAGATGTGAAAATCCACACAAAACATCAATGAAGGCAAGAGTTGGTCCATCAAAAGAATAAACGAGAACAATAGCTCACTATAGATTAATAAATGAGAAAAAGAAGATACAGATAAATACAATTAGAAATGACACAGGTTACACTACCCTCAACCCCACAGGAAAAAAAAAAAAAACTCTGGAGACTATTATGAACACTTCTATGCACACAAACTGGAAAACCTAAAAGAAATGGATGAATTCTTAGAAACATACAGCCTCCCAAGACTGAAGTAGGAAGAAACTGAAATCCTGAAGAGATCAATTAATGAGTTTCAAAATTGAATGAGCTATTTTTTAAAAAATCCCTATCAACCAGAAAAAGCCCTGGACCAGATAGATTCACAGCTAATTCTTCCAGATGTGTAAAGAAGACGTGATACTAATTCTACTAAAATTATTCAAAAATATTGGGGAGGAGGGACTTGTTCCTAACTCATTCTACAAGGCCAGCATCATTCTCATACTAAAACATGGCAAAGACAAAAATAAAAAAGAAAACTTAAGGCCAATATACCTGATGAACACAAACACAAAATCCTCAACAAAATACGAGCAAATTGAATCCAGCAGCAAATCAGAAAGGTAATCTACCAAACAATCAAATGGGCTTTATCCCTAGGATAAAAGGTTTGGTTCAACATGTATGAATCAATAAATGTGATTCACCACATAAACAGAACTACAAAAACCACATGATCATCTCAAGAAATGCAGAAAAGGCTTTTGATAAAAATTAACACCCCTTCATATTAAAAGCCCTCAACAAACTAGGCAATGAGGGAATATACCTTAAAATATTAGAGCTATCTATGACAAACCCACAGCCAATATCATACTAATGGGCAAAAACTGGAAGCATTCCCCTTGAGAACCAGCACAAGACAAGGATGCCCATTCTCACCACTCTTATTCAACAGAGTACTGGAATTCCCTCCAGAGCAATCAGGCAAGAGAAAGAAATAAAAGACAACCAACTGGAAAAGTGCAAGTCAAACTATCTCTCTTCATAGACAGTATAATTCTGTACCTAGAAAAATTCACAGTCTCTGCCCAAAGGCTCCTAGAATTGGTAAACAAGTAAGGTTTTAGGATGCAAAACCAATGTACAAAAATCAATAGCATTTCTTTTATTTATTTATTTATTTATTTATAGACCGAGTCTGGCTCTGTTGCCCAGACTGGAGTGCAGTGGCACGATCTTGGCTCACTGCAACCTCTACCTAATGATTCTCATGCTTCAGGCTCCCAAGGAGTTGGGATTACAGGCATAAGCCACCACACTTGGCTAATTTTTGTATTTTTAGTAGAGATGGGGTTTCACCAGGTTGGCCAGGCTGGTCTAAAACTCCTGACCTCAGGTGATCCACTTGCCTCAGCCTCCTGAAGTGCCGGGATTACAGAAAAAAAAAAAAAAAAGAAAAAAGAAATACTGATCGGATTAGAAAATAATTATTAGAAAATAATTAAAAGATCAGATATATAAATAATACAGATCTTACCAAGGATATGGAGCCTCAGGAAACCTGATTAACTGCTGGTGGAAATGTTTCCTGGTACAACAATGTTTCACAACAGTACGTCATTATATAGTAGAATTGAAGATATGACCCAACAATTCCATTCCTAAGTATATACTCAACATAAATGCATGTTTATGTGCACCAAAAGAAAGTATAAGAATGTCAGTAGCAGCATTATTTTTAACTACCTGTGACTAGAAATAATCTACATTATCATAAACTTAGAATGGGCAAATAAATTATGGTACAGCCACATAAGGAATTATAGTACATAGTAAAAAATAAGCTACAAATATTTCTAACAACATAGATGAATCCTACAAATAAAATATTAAACTATAAAAAGGCTATAAAAATAAAGTTATTAATTATGTTCAAAAATGTACAAAACCATATTCTTTAGGGATACCTTCACCAACAGCAAAAGTGAAGGAAGAAAAGTGATTATCATAAAGTCAGAGCAGTGACTATCCATGGAGGAGGAGAACAAGTGGTAATTGTGAAGGAATATGCAGGAAACTCTTGGGATGCCAGTAATGTTTCATTCTTGATCTGGGTGTTATACACAGGCCAGTGTTTCTTTTATCACTACTTGTTCAAATGTTATTTATGTATTACTCGTTTTTTAGATATTATGTCACACAAGGGTAAAAAATTTAAAAAATAATATAAGCTGTGAAAATAAAAAGACAAATTAACTTTTAAAAAGCAACAGATTGTCAACTGTCTTCTCAACAGCTAATAGTAGATATCTGATTAACAACAGCACATCTTTGATGACTGTTGCCTATCTTTGATGTGGTAGGAGAAAATAAATGTCAATGTAACATTTTATACGTAGTGGAAAACATCTTTTAGCATGTATGTGAAATTAGACCTTCAAAAAACAAAAACTGAATGTGTTTATCAAGAGCAGGTAAAGGAATTTCCTTTACTCACTAAAAGAAATTCTAAAATATGTACTTTAGGCAGAAAGTGATCCGAGATGAAAAGTCTGAAACCAGAAAAAAATGAAGAGCCTAGTAAAATGATAAATATATAAATAATCTAAATATATTTTGACTTTATAAACAGTGATAATAATGTCTTGCAAAGTCAAGAGTATTGTAGACACAGGAAAGGTGGCAAATGAAGTTAAAGTGCTTAAATGTAATTTCATTGTTGGAAAGAAGACGAACATATTGATTCATTTTAGACTTGTAGGGTTGAATAACATTACATCAACTAACATTAAATATGTGTGGTTACATGAACTAATGAGTAAATGCAGAGAAACAACATATAAAACTCAAAAATGATAAAAAGTAAAACCTAATTCAGTCAAAGTAATATAAAATGATACCAAAAACGAAATATTGAAAAGATTGGAAAATAGAAAGCAATAAAAATAAGAAGAGTCAACACTAACATCTTAGTAATTATAAGTAATGTAAATATTCTAAATGTACAAATAAGAAAGACAAAACTTGCCCCAAACTGTCTGTTTAAAAAATAAATTCCACTATATGCTGTTTATAAGAGATAGCTCTAAAATATAAAGATACTGAAATTGAAAGTGAATAGTTGGAAAAATATGTCTTACAGGCACTAACCAAATAAAAACCAGTGAAGCTGTATTAGATAGACCTCAAGGCAAACAGCATTTATAGAAATAAAGAGGGTCACTTTATAATGAGAACACTGTCAACTCATAAGGAAAAAATAAAACTTCAAATTTTTAAACTCCTGCTGTGACTTTGTCCAACTTATCTAAACTAAATTATGTTTCCTGCTTAGGGTGTGCCACAGACATATTTCCATATACGATTTGGAGGATGACAGTGAAACTGCAGTCATGTTTTTTTACACTAGTGAGTTCAGGGCAGAGTCACCATATTTGCTGGCTCACCTTGTGGGTGTGGTGTGAGCAGCAGCCAGTCCTGCAACTGTTTCCCCTTCTCCTGGATCCTCCTTCAGGTTCTCCTACTCCTGAGCTAGGGTTATGTTTAGCATCAGGACAAAGTTTCTCCCGCAGGACACCTACATTATCCATTATTGGAGCAGTGAGAACTGACAGGGGTTCGTGTATTCTCACAGATTCCAGCTTACATTAGTTGGTTCCTACTTGTTTCCACTCTCTCCCAATTTACATCCAACTTTCCTTCCCAATTGCTTACCCTGAAGACTTTCAGCTCTAACATCAGACAGGAAGACAATGTCTTTTCAGAGATTGTTTAACCATCTCCCACAATTGTGTAAGTAAAATTTATGTAACAAATTATCTGTGTATTTGTATATTCAAGTGCACATGAAACATTTGCAGAAATTGACCACAATTAGGGGCATAGGGTAATTTGTACCACAATCTCTGTCTTCAATTAATTTATTTAAAATATTTACTCAAAGTTTATGACATGCCAGGAATTTGGGTGCTTGACATATATCAATGCACATAACAAAAATCCCTGGCCTTAAGGAGCTTATATATGTTTTGTTTTGTTTTGTTTTGTTTTTTTGGAGAGAGGTCAACATAAAAAAAAGCTGAAGTAAACAGTTAAACTCTATAGTATGTTATAAAGTTATATGTGCTATGGAAAAAATTAGATCAGCTCAGGGGTAATATAGGTAAGGGACTGGAATTAGTTTGAGGTCTATAACTTGCAAAGAACAATATGAGAGAGGAAAATTATAGCACGATCTTATTCAAAACATACAAATCCTAAACAAAATACTAACAAAATTTGTCCAGCAACATATAAATGGTGTTTTATGCTCAAATAATTTTGTCTCAGAAATTAAATATATTAGTTTTAAAAATCATTAAATATGATTTTATTTGTTGATAGATTAAATATGTATGATTATCTTAATATATGGAAATACATTGAATGAAATTTAAAATATAATAAAAACTTTTAACAAAATTATCGTTTAAATGGGCTTTCTTAAATTTATAAAAAGTACCTAAAAACACCTACCTTTCCTCCACTATACAAACATAAATACACACACATACAAAACCAAAAGAAATCCTAAACTCTGCAACAAACACCTTGTTTAACGATGAAGCGCTGAACAATTCCCTTTGAGACTGGTGTCAAGATAAGATTGTGTGCTGTCACTAATACTCAGCATTGTCCTGAAGATCAGGACAGTGTAGTAAGACAGGAACAAAAAATAAGAATGGAAAGGGAGAAATAATATTGTTATTACTCATAGATGATAGTGATTTTACAGTTTATAGTCAATCCATTATTACTAATAGACACAATATTTAAAAATGTTTCATAGTTGATAAAGAAATATCGAATCCAAAGATTAATTCAATGTTATGTATAAATGACAAAGAATTATAAAATGAAATTTAAAAAATCAGGAGATTTAGTTTTCTGATAATTGTGATGAGGTTATTTGGATATACTGCCTCACTGAAAATAAGAGAAATGAGGGATAAAATATTTGCAAACTCAGCTTAGAAGAACAGACAAGTTGAAGAGACAGTGAGAAAACTCCAAGGCCAATTTTATGAGAAAGACAGGCAAAATATCAGCACCCAAAAATGTATTGAGCATTTGGAGACCTCATACATCTGGGCTTTGGTTCAGAGTCTTCACGGCACAGAAGTCAGAGGAAGAACTTTCCCAGGCAAGGAGTCTTACAGGAGATCTTCTCCCTACATTACACTGGACACTAAAGAACTACACACCCAGATTAAGAGCCAGCCAGAAGAAAAACCACTCCCTCAACCCAGTTGGAAAGAGTTTCTCTGCCAGGAAACAGAGCATAATAATTAGGGAATACAAAACTGTACATAAGAAGTGGGGGCCATGGCCTGGCCCTCCAGTTTACACCTGAGTTAGACATAACTTAGGTTAGCCAAGAAATCTCTGGCTATACATTTATTTTGAGGTGGTTTCTTATGAGTGGTACCTACAAGTACCTGACAAAGTAAACGGCACGACATAGTGAAACTAGAAAACCAAAGTCAATGAGAAAAATCTTTAAAATATCTGCGATGGTTAATACTGAGGGTCAACTTGAATGGATTGAGAGATACAAAGTATTGTTCCTGGGTGTGTCTGTGAGGGTGTTGCCAAAGGAACTTAACATTCCAGTCAGTGGACTGGGGAAGGCAGACCCACCCTTAATCTGGTGGGCGCAATCGAATCAGCTGCCAGTGAATATAAAGTCGGCAGAAAAACATGAAAAGGTATGAATGGCCTAGTCTTCCAGGCTGCATCTTTCTCCCGTGCTGGATGCTTCCTGCCCTCAAACATTGGACTTCAAGTTCTTCAGTTTTAAAGTTTGGACTGACTCTCTTGCTCCTCAAGCTTGCAGACAGCCTATTGTGGGACCTTGTGATAGTGTAAGTTAATACTTATTAAACTCCCCTTTATATCTATCTATCCTATTAGTTCTACCCCTCTAGGGAACCCTAACTAATACAACATCCAAACAGAAAAAGATGATCTTCCAAAAAGTGGTAAATTGGCTAAACTTCTCTGGAGGCTAAAATCAGTAGTATGATAACTTCAATGCTAAAGAAAAATAACTGTCAAACTAGAATTCTATGCTTAATGAAAATGTCTTTCAAAATGAAAATAATAAAAAGAGAATTAGAAGACAAGCCACAGACTAGGAGAAAATATTTGCAGGCACATCTGACACAGGGCTGTTACCCCAAATATACAAAGAACACTTAAAACTGAACAATAAGAAAATGAGCCACCTAATTAAAAAATAGGCAAATGATCTGAACAGGCATCTCATCAAAGAAGATATATAGATGACAAATAAGCATATACAAAGATGTTCAACATCATATGTCATTAGGAAACTGCTAACTAAGACAATGAGATATAACACATATCCATTAGAATGGCCAAGATCCAAAATGTAGACACCACCAAATGCTTGAAGGATGTGAAACAACCAGAAGTCTCTCATTCACCAGTGGCTGGTGGTAATGAAAAAGTACACCCGCTTTGGAATATAGTCTGGCAAAACTGAGCATGCTCTTAACACATGATCCAGCAATCATGCTCTCTTTGGTGTTTACCCAAAAGAATTGAAGACGTATATTCATACAGAAACCTGCAAATGGATGCTTATAACAACTTTATTAATAATTGCCAGAACGTGAGAGCAACTAAGACATACTTCAGTAGATGAATGGACAAACTGTGGTACATCCAGACAATAGAATATTATTCAATGCTAAAAAAATAACTACCAAGCTACAAAAAGACATGAAGGAACCCTAAATGCATATTACTAAGTGAAAGAAGCCAATCTGAAAGGCTACCTAAGGTATGATTCCAGCTATAAGACATTCTGGAAAAAACAAAACAATGGTGACAATAAAAGGACCAGTAGTTACCAGGGGTTAGTGGGGAGGGAGAAATAAATAGGCAGAGTACAGAGGATTTTTTATGGCAGTGAAATTATTCCTTGTAATACTACAATGGTAGATACATTTCATTATAACATTGTCAAAACCCATAGAACCTACAACACCAAGAGTGAACCTTAGACTCTGGACTTTGGGGTGATAATGATGTGTTAGTGCAAGTTCATTGACTGTAACAAATACACCACTTGATGGGGGATGTTGATAGTGGAAGAAGCTGTACATGGGGTGGGGAAAAGGCATATATAGAAAATTTGTACTTTCCACTCCATTTTGCCGTGAACCTAAAAGTGCTCTAATTAATAAAGTTTATTAATTTAAAAAGTTGAAGTGAAATAAAAACAATTTGAGACAAATGGGAGAATTTATGACCAGCAAAATCTGGTTAGAAAAAATTCTAAAAGATATACTTCAGGCAAATGGAAAGTGGTCCTAGGGAGAACGTCTAAGATACAAGAATAAATGAAGAGAAGGAAAAAAGTGGGCAAGTATAAATGAACATGACTTTCTAAAACCAGAATAATGTTTATGAAGTTTAAAATATACTTAAAAGTTCTACTCAAATTCCCAGACAATAACATTTGAATTATGAGGTGTATATATGAAGTTAAAGTGTTCTAAAAGCTTTGTATCATCTGGTAGGTGAGTAAAGGTTTTAATTAAGTTAAGAATTTGGTAGTTAAGTTTTCATGTTTTCAATGCTTGGGTTACCAGTGAAAGTACAGAAATAGCATGAATAACTTCTAAACTAATAGAGATTTAAAAATGAAATGATTAAAAAGGAATACATATTCAGTCAAAAAATATCAAGAAAGGACTTTTCTGTTGGGACTAACAAACAATAAAAAATAAAATGGCAAATGTGAATCCAAATATTTCAATGGAAACACTAAATGTAAAACAATTAAAGGTCCAACTTTTAAAAAAATCATAAAATTGAATAAAAACAAAATTTAATAAAAAAGCTTTATTAAAATCAGGTAAAACAGTTTAAGGAAAACAACATTATTATAAGTGAAGGACCACTTCAAGTCATGAAAATAATAGCAATTAAAAATGTTTATATGCCAAATTGCATAGACTCAAAATCTATAAAGGCAATGACTGACAGAACCATAGAGAGAAATAGACAAGTAGATAATTATAATGAGATACGTCTTTTTTTTCAGTGATAGTGCTATGGTTTAGACGTGCCTCCTAAAGTTCATGTGTTGGAAACTTAAGACAACAGTGATGAGAGGTGGTCCTTTTTTTTAAAAAAAGCTTTTATTTTAGGTTCAGGGGTATATGTGAAGGTTTGGTATATAAACTTGTGTTATGAGGGTTTGTTGTACAGATTATGTCATCACCCAGGTATTAAGCCCAGTACTCAATAGTTATCTTTTCTGCTCCTCTCCCTCCTCCCACTCTACAACCTCATGTAGACCCCAGTGTCTGTTGTTTCTTTCTTTATGTTTATGAGTTGTCATCATTTAGCTCCCACTTGTAAGTGAGAACATGTGGTATTTGGTTTTGTGTTCCTGTGTTAGTTTGCTAAGGAAAAGGATAAGCCTCCAGCTCTATCCATGTTCTGGCAAAATATATGATCTTGTTCTTTTTTTATGGCTACGTAGTATTCTATGGTATATATGTAGAGAGGCAGTACCTTTAAGAGATGATTAGGATTTGAGGGTTCTGCCCTCATGAATTGATTAATGCCATTATTGGGGAAGTGAAATCATTATTGTGGGAGTGGGTTCCTTACAAAGGATGAGTTCAGCCTTCTTCCCTCTCTCATATCATGTGCCTTCTGCAATGTTATGATGCAGCAAGAAGTCCCTCACCACATGTTGGGGCTTTGATCATGGACTTCCCAGCCTCCAGAACTGTGGGGAAATAAATTTCTGTTTTTAGAAATTACCTAGTTTCAGATATTCTGTTATAGCAGCACAAAACAAAAACAGGTAAATAGAATAAGTAGATGTAAAAAAAATTGGTAAAGATAGAGAAGATTTAGGAAACATGATTCATAAAATTGTCCTAACAAACCCATATATAAAGTTATCCATCCAATATGAATAATACAAATTGTTTTCAAGTAAACACACACTGTAGTTGTTTTCTATTGCTACTGTAACAAATTATCACAAATTTAGTGGCTTAAAACAACACAGATTTGTTCTCTCATAGTTCTGGATATCAGATGCCCAAAATGAGTTTTAAGAGGTTTAAGTCAAAGTCTCAGCATTTCTGTTTCTTCTGCATGCATTAAGGGAGAATCTGTTCTTTGCCTCTTTCAGATTTTAGAGGCTATGGCATTCCTTGGGTCCTGGCCACATCACTCCAGACTCTGCTTCCATTGTAACACTGCCTTATCTCCTCCATAGTCAAACCTCTCCTTCTCTTCCTCTTGTGATTACATTGGACCGACCTGGATAATCCAGGCTAACTTCCGCACCTCAAGAATTCTAACTTGGCCAGGCAGGGTGGCTCACACTTGTAACACCAGCACTTTGGAAGGCCGAGGTGGGCAGATTGTCTGAGGTCAGGAATACCAGACCAGCGTGGCTAACATGGTGAAACTCCATCTCTACTAAAAATACATGAATTAGCCGGGTGTGGTGGGGCACGCCTGTAGTCCCAGCTACTATGGAGGCTGAGGCAGGAGAATCTCTTCAACCCGGTAGGGGGAAGTTGCAGTGAGCCGAGATCGCGCCACTGTACTCCAGCCTGCGAGACAGAGCAAGATTCCATCTCAGAAACAACAACAAAACTCTAACTTACCATACCAACAAAGTTTCTTTTACAGTGTAAGAAAAAATATTTATAGGTTCCAGGTATTTGGACGTCAACATCTTTGAGGAAGGGGCATTATTAGTCTACCACATAAATGAACATTTACCAAATTTTATCACATGCAAGGGTCATAAATCAAGTCTCAATAAAACCAAAGGATAAAAAGCATATGAAAATTTTTTATCATGATGCAACTTTGGTAGAAATCGATAACTAAAAGAATCAGAAAATCTTTATATATTTGAAAAATAAAAAACACATTCCTAAGTAGCCATGAGTTAAAGAAATAAACAATGGCAATTAGAAAATGTTTAAACTGAAACTCAGAGAAAATATCATTGAGAGATAGTGACTAAAAATTTTTCAGAACAGATGAAACATAGGAGATGCAGTTAAACAAGTGCCAGAGTGACATTTGTTTTCTAAATCCATATATTAGAAGAGAAAGGAGAGTGAATATTAAAGAGCTGAACATTCACCTTAGGAAGTAAAAACAGAATGGCAAAAATAATCTGAAAGAAGTAGAACAAAATAAACAATAAAATTCTTACAAGAATTAAAGATATGTAACAACATGTAGTAGATAGGCTCAGTAAAACTAGAAACAGGTTCTTTCAAAAATCTAGCAAAAATGAAAACTTCTGGTAAGACTGTTGTAGATAAAAAGGAAAAGTCACACTACAAATACAAAGAATGAAAAGGAGATATCACTAGAGATTCTAGAGACATTAAACAGAAATAAAAGTATTGTGAATAACTTTATGATAAAACATTAAAAGTTGGTTGAACTGGAAAAATTCTTAGGAATATAATTTACCAAAAATATTTCAAGCAGAAAACATGACTAGTCCAATAGCCATTTACAAAATTGGATCAATAATCAAAAATATTATCTAAAGAAAATCTAGTCCCAAATGGCTTCACTGGTGAGTTCTACAAAATATTAAAAAAGAAATTATTGTAATGTTACTCAAAAAACTCCAGACTAAAAAAAGAGAATAGTCCCCAGGCTTATGTATTAGTCTGTTTTCATACTGCTATAAAGAACTGCCTGAGACTGGGTAATTTATAAAGGAAAGAAGTTTAATTGACTCACAACTTCACATGACAGGAAGGCCTCAGGAAATTTACAATCATGGCAGAGGGCAAAAAGGAAGCAAGGTGCCTTCTTCACAAGGTGGCATGGAGAATTGCCAAGTGAAGGGGATAGAGCCCATTATAAAACCATCAGATCTTGTGAGAACTCACTATCATGAGAACAACATGGGGGAAGCCGCCCCCATGATTCAATTACCTGCACATGGTCTCTCCTTTGACATGTGACAATTATGGGGATTATGGGGACTGCAATTCAAAATGAGATTTGGGTGGGGATACAAAGCCTAACCATAGCAGCTTAATATCAAAACTTAAAAAGAACATTAAGAGAAAGAAAAATTACAACCATTCTCATTCATGAACATAGATGCAAAAATTATAAACTAAATACTAGCAGCATTTATCCTAGAATAATGGATAAAAGATTATGATCAAGTTAACTTTATTTTAGGAATGCATTGGAAAACGAATGTAATTCGTCATATTAATCAAATAACAGAGAAAAACATATCATCATCTCAACAGATATCCAGAAAGCATTTCATATAATTTTAACATTCACTAATTATTAAAACAAACACCTTTTAATGAACTAGCAGTGTAAGGAAACTTTAAAAATCTACAATGATGATTAATTTTATGTGTCAACTTGGCTAGGTCACAGTACCCAGATATTTGGTACTTGATGTTTACGTGAAGGTTTTCATAAATGGGATTAACATTTAACTCAGTAATTTTGGGTAAAGCAGATTTCCCTCTATAATGTGGGTGAGCTTCATCCAATCAGTTGAAAGCCTTAAGAAAAACAAACAAACAAACAAAAAACTTGACCTTCCCCAAAGAGGGAATTCTGCCATCAGACTGCCTTTGGACTCAAATTGCAACTCTTTCCTCGGCTCAGTCTCCAACCTGTCAGCCTACTCTGCAGATCTTGGACATGCCAGCCTCCACGATCACATAACCCAATTTCTTAAAATCTCTCTCTCTCTTTCTCTCTCTCTCTCCCTCTCTCTCTCACACACACATACACATACACACTCTATTGGTTCTGTTTTTCTGTAGAAACCCGGACCAATACACAGTAAAAGAGAGTATTTACAAAAAAAATAAAATAAAATACAACAAACATCATTATTCATGGGGAAATGTTGAAAATTTCTGTCTGATATTGAGAAGGAAATAATACTTTAGTATCATACTACAGATTCTAGAGCAAGAGAATAAGGCAAAAAAAACCAAAAACAAGATAAGATAAAAGGATGAGAAAGGGATAAAGAAAACCATCATTCATTACATATAACATGTAATTGTATATGTAGAAAATCCAAAAAGCATCTGTAGATAAACCAGTCTGTTAGAATTGATTTATCCAATTAATCTAATGAGATGAATTATCTAGAATAAGAGAGTTTAGCAAGATTGTTGGATACATAGTCAATATACAAATATAAATTATATTTTGATATGCTAACAATCAGGTAGAAAATGAAATTGAAGCTAGATATTATAAAAATATTTTAATCAAGCAAATAAAAGAATAAATCTAATAGCAAATGTGTAAGAATTCTATGGAGAAAACCACAATTTTTTTCTGAGAGAAATTAAGATAGACCAAAATAAATAGATAAATATGATGGATGGAAAAGATTGGTAAAAATGTCATTTCCCCCAAAATTGATTTATAGTTTTTTTTTTTTTTTGTATTTGCATAGATGTTTTATTACTTCTTCAATAAAAAGTTTTATTTTGGGCCTGTTCCTTACTTTCTTTTTTTTTTAATTTTTATTTTTATATTATACTTTAAGTTCTAGGGTACATGTGCATAACGTGCAGGTTTGTTACATATGTATACTTGTGCCATGTTGGCATGCTGCACCCATCAACTCGTCAGCACCCATCAACTTGTCATTTACATCAGGTATAACTCCCAATGCAATCCCTCCCCTCTTCCCCCTCCCCATGATAGGCCCCGGTGTATGATGTTCCCCTTCCCGAGTCCAGGTGATCTCATTGTTCGGTTCCCACCTATGAGTGAGAACATGTGGTGTTTGGTTTTCTGTTCTTGCGATTGTTTGCTGAGAATGATGGCTTCCAGCTGCATCCATGTCCCTACCAAGGGCACAAACTCATCCTTTTTTATGGCTGCATAGTATTCCATGGTGTATATGTGCCACATTTTCTTAATCCAGTCTGTCACTGATGGACATTTGGGTTGATTCCAAGTCTTTGCTATTGTGAATAGTGCCACAATAAACATACGTGTGCATGTGTCTTTATAGCAGCATGATTTCTAATCCTTTGAGTATATACCCAGTAATGGGATGGCTGGGTCATATGGTACTTCTAGTTCTAGATCCTTGAGGAATCGCCATACTGTTTTCCATAATGGTTGAACTAGTTTACAATCCCACCAACAGTGTAAAAGTGTTCCTATTTCTCCACATCCTCTCCAGCACCTGTTGTTTCCTGCCTTTTTAATGATCGCCATTCTAACTGGTGTGAGATGGTATCTCATTGTGGTTTTGATTTGCATTTCTCTGATGGCCAGTGATGATGAGCATTTTTTCATGTGTCTGTTGGCTGTATGAATGTCTTCTTTTGAGAACTGTCTGTTCATATCCTTTCATAATCAAAAGCACATTATTGTGTATGTGTAAGACAACAATTCTAAAGTTTATATGGAAATTCAAAGAACTGGAAATAGCCAATGTATCCTTGGTGAAGTATAACGTAAAATACTTGATCTATCAAATATAACGACATAATGAGGCTAGGGTCATCATGATGACACAATATTGGCACAGTGATAGTTAGACCAAGGGAATAGAAGATAAAAAGCCCTAATGTCTATCAACAATAAAATGGAAATTGTGGTATATTCATACAATAATATATCACATGGCAATGGAAAGAAACTGATGGATGAATCTTTAGAATATTAAATGAAAAATCACACATTAATACATACATTATAGTTATACTAAGCACTTTTAGAGTTGTATATTACATTTCACACTAAAAATATTTTAATTATTGTTTTTAATATATCAAAAGATTAAGAAACTAAAAATAAATCTCCAAAAAGCTGTACAAGACCTTTTAAAGAAAATATTAGAGTTTAAAGTAAAACTTAGAAAGATATTACAAAAGACTCAAATAAATGAAGAAATGTACCATGCTTAGAGATTGCATCTCTCAACATTGTATACATGTCAATTACCGCCACATTAATCTGTTGTTTCCATTCAATCCCAATACATAGCCAACAGATGGCATTATGGAATTTGACAAGATAATTCCAAAATTTGTATAAAAGTACAAAGGATCAAGAATGTCAAGATACTCTTGCGGAGAAAGAATAAATAGGGTATCTGCCAAGATTGTTAAAGCTATTGTAATTAAGACGAAAGTGTGCACTGAGAAATAGATATACCAATGGAACCTAAGAGAAAGACTGGAAAATAAACCCAGACATATATGGACACTTGCTATATAATAAAGTTGGTATTACAGATCAGTTGAGAAAAGGTAGACTTTTCAATTAAGAATGTCGGGACAATGGTTATCCATAAGGAAAGAAATGAAACTGGACTCTTCATTCACACTATACACATAAAATCAATATGAGGTGAATTAAGGACCAGTCTTTGTTTGAAAGGGAAAATTCTAAAAACTCTTAGAAGAAATTATGGGGTAATTTCTTTGTAAATTCAGGATAGTGTATAGTTATGTTTCAATCAGAGGAGCAGAATCACTAAAATGTGGAGTATGTGTGTGAGTCTGTATGTGTGTGTAAAGTAATTTGCTCCAGGGATCTGAACTTCTTGCCTCCTTGTGAGGAGCTATTGTCTTGCCTCCTGATCCTAGAACTTGGAGTTCATAATATAAGAAGTCAGGAATAAAAAAAAGATAAATGTAGTGTGAGCGAGCAAGAACATGCTGGAACACAGAGGAACAAACTGAAGCTCACGAGGACTTTTTAAAACCTATGTTGGTTCTTAGTGTCTCTGACATTAATGGTATGGGTGTCCTCCAGTAGCCAGAATTACAGAGCTAAACACAATTACCTGGCCAAGGAGTAAGAGAAGCTGAAAAAAGATCCAGAGGATGATGGGGCAGTTTCAGATGTGGACACTGCTTTATGCCAATGAGATGAATCAATAGATCAGAGACAATATGGGTCAGCTACATATTGAAGCTGCTGCTTCACTTTTGCCTTCCAAGTTTTCCACAGTAATGTCTCTTGTAGTCCACCCTAACCAGAAATATACATAAAAGTGAATTCTGGGAAATGTAGTTCACCCTAGCCAGGCTGACAATACAAAACCATCAGAGGTAGAAATAGTTTTTTTAAGAATACATAATAAGCAGCTGTTATAGTACATATTTAAGAAATTTTATTTAAGAAGAAAAGATGAGTATATTTTCTGAGCTCTTGAATACTTGAAAATATCTTTTCCTTCATCTTATACATCATTCAAGACTTGCATGTGCAGAAAATCCTTGATCTACATTTTTTCCCTCTGAACTCTGTAACAAAGTGCTGTTTTCTCTCAGTATTATTAAAACAAAAGTAAAAATTCCTGGCAGTTTTTGGCTTTTAAGTAACACTAGTTTTGGCAGGGTGGGTCTGAATAGTTTTTGTATTCATTCTTTGTCTTTATAACCTAACTCTTTCGTTACAAGTGTCTAGCTATAGTGATATTATCAGCAGCCAGCCAGTAATTTGCCCCCTTGCTTTCTTACCAACAAAAACTAAATTTTGTTTGTTGAATAGTAATGTTCCTAGCCTTCACTGAAATTAGAGGTGGCTATGTAACACAGTTTTGGCCAGTGATCCAATGACACATGAAAAGAGGTTTTGCTTTCCTAACATATTTCTTCCTTTATTACTTCCTTCTTCCTGCTCTTGAAACTAGAATGAGACATTGGAGGTGAAACAGCCTTCATGTGACTATTTATTCCTTCTCCATTTATGTTCAGTGGTAATTCATCAGCGAACAAAACAGTCAAATGCCTCTTGCCTTGTGTATCTTAAACTCTAGTGTATATCAAGAAACAATAACAGAATTAAATAAGTAAACTATTTAGAATATGAACAATGATAAGCGCTGTAGGAAAAAAATGTTAGAATATGAGATTCTAAGAAGCTAGTGAGTGTAACATTAAACAAAGTGGTGGGGACAGGGAGCAGGCCATGCAGCTAGCTAGAAGAGGAACTTTCCATAGAGTGCGGAGGAAATAAACAATGCAAAGATCTGACCTGGGAATATGCCTGCTATGTTTAACAACCAACAAGCAGCTAGTTTACTGAAGTTCAGTGGTGATAAAGGACTAGTAGGAGATGAGGTTAGAGAGGGCAGATGGGGACAATTAATGTAGGGCTTTTAGGTCATTGTGTAGAATTTGCCATCTGCTTTGAGTGAGATAAAACATCGCTAGAGAGTTCTGAACAGGGGAGTGACTTGCTGTGATTTATGTTTTTAAGATTTTGTTTTAAACCTTTTTATTTTCATCGAATTTTATACCTACATAAAAATTGCAAATGTAATACAGAGTTTCCTTATATCCATCACTGTACTTTCCCTAATGTAAACACCCAATATCAAAGCAGGCAATTGTTTATGGCTGCGTAGTATTCCATGGTGTATGCATACCACATTTTCTTTATCCAGTCTGTCATTGATGGACATTTAGATTGCTTCCATGTCTTTGCTATTAGGAATAGTGCTACAATGAACATATATATGCATATGTCTTCATGATAGAATGATTTTTATTCATTTGGGTATATACCTAGTAATAATGGGATTGCTGGGTCAAATGGTAATTCTGGTTTTAGCTCTTTGAGGAATCACCATACTGCTTTCCACAAGGGTTGAACTACTTTACACTTTCACCAACAGTGTATAAGCATTGCCTTTTCTCCACAATCTCACCAGCATCTGTTATTTTTTGACTTTTGAATAATAGTCTTTCTGACTGATATAAGATGGTATCTCATTGTGGTTTTGATTTGCATTTCTCTACTGCTCAGTGTAATAGTCTGCTCAAGCTACCATAACAATAAAACACAGATTGGATGGTTTAAACAACAGAAATTTATTTCTCACAGTTCTGAAAGCTAGGATCAAGAGTTCAGCTGATTCTGTTTTTGGTGAGGGTTCTTTTCCTGGCTTGCAGATGCCTACCTTCTCACTATGTCCTTACATGGCCTTTCCTCTGTGTGCATGCATTGAGCAGTGGGGAGGTAGAAAATGAGCCCTCTGATGCCCTTTCTTATAAGGACTCTAATATTATACTATTGGATTAAGGTCTCACCTTTATGATCTCAAGTAACTATAACCTTAATTACTTTCATAGAGGCCCCATCTCCAAATACAGCTATACTGCCGGTTAATGCTTCAATATATGAATTTTAGGGGGGACAAAAACATTCAATTCATAACAGAAGGCTTTGTATTTTTAGCAAGACTACTATAATATGCAAAAAAAGTCTTTCCTTATGCATCATATTAAGGTATTGATGATGTTGATATGTCTTTTTTTTTTTTAGTAATAGCAATGTTTATTAGAATATCCTATTGAGAACCAGCAATCTGTGCAACATACTCAGCTTTTAGGAGATGGGCTGGCACCAAGTTTCTTTCTGATGATTGACTTGTTGGGCTGGCATCTTGACCCTGTCATCCAGCCTGTGGGTACCACCAAAAGGCAGCATGACCTTTTTTTTTTTTTTTCAATACTTTAAGTTCTAGGGTACATGTGCACAACATGCAGGTTTGTTACATAGGTATACATGTGTCATGTTGGTTTGCTGCATCCATCAACTCATCATTTACATTAGGTATTTCTCCTAATGCTATCCCTCCCCCAGCCTCCCACCCCCCGACAGGCCCCAGTGTGTGATGTTCCCCTCCCTGTGTCCATGTGTTTTCATTGTTCAACTCCCACCTGTGAGTGAGAACATGCGGTGTTTAGTTTTCTCTCCTTGTGAGTTTGCTTAGAATGATGGTTTCCAGCTTCATCCATGTCCCTGCAAAGGACATGAACTCATCCTTTTTTATGGCTGCATAGTATTCCATGGTGTATATGTGCCACATTTTCTTAATCCAGTCTATCATTGATGGACATTTGGGTTGGCTCCAAATCTTTGCTATTGTGAATAGTGGTGCAAGAAACATATGTGTGCATGTGTCTTTATAGTAGCATGATTTATAATCATGGGTATATACCCAGTAATGGGATTGCTGGGTCAAATGGTATTTCTAGTTCTAGATCCTTGAGGAATCACCACACTGTCTTCCACAATGGTTGAACTAATTCACACTCCCACCAACAGTGTAAAAGTGTTCCTATTTCTCCATGTCCTCTCCAGCATCTGTTGTTTCCTGACTTTAATGCTCACCATTCTAACTGGTGTGAGATGGTATCTCATTGTGGTTTTGATTTGCATTTCTCTGATGACCAGTGATGATGAGCATTTTTTCATATGTTTGTTGGCTGCATAAATGTATTGTTTTGAGAAGTGTCTGCTCATATCATTTGCCCACTTTTTGATGGGGTTGTTTTTTTCTTATAAATGTGTTTAAGTTCTTTGTACATTCTGGATAGTAGCCCTTTGTCAGATAGGTAGATTGCAAAGATTTTCTCCCATTCTGTAGGTTGCCTATTCACTCTGATGATAGTTTCTTTTGCGTGCAGAAGCTCTTTAGCTTAATTAGATCCCATTTGTCTATTTTGGCTTTTGTTGCCATTGCTTTTGGTGTTTTAGTCATGAAGTCTTTTCCCATGCCTACGTCCTGAATGGTATTGCCTAGGCTTTCTTCTAGGGTTTTTATGGTGTTAGGTCTTACATTTAAGTCTTTAATCCATCTTGAATTAACTTTTGTATAGGTGTAAGTAAGGGATTCAGTTTCAGCTTTCTACATATGGCTAGCCAGTTTTCCCAGCATCATTTATTAAATAGGGAATCCTTTCCCCATTTCTTGTTTTTGTCAGGTTTGTCAAAGATCAGATGGTCGTAGATGTGTAGTGTTATTTCTGATGCCTCTGTTCTGTTCCATTGGTCTATATATCTGTTTTGGTACAGTACCATGCTGTTTTGGTTACTGAAGCCTTGTAGTATAGTTTGAAGTCAAGTAGCATGATGCCTCCAGCTTTGTTCTTTTTGCTTAGGATTGTCTTGGCAATGTGGGCTCTTTTTTGGTTCCATGTGAACTTTAAAGTAGTTTTTTCCAATTATATGAAGAAAGTCAGTGGTAGCTTAATGGGGATAGCATTGAATCTATAAATTACCTTGGGCAATACGGCCATTTTTACAATATTGATTCTTCCTATCCATGAGCATGTATGTTTTATTATTGATGTTTACCTTGATCATTTTGGTTGGTATCTGCTAGGTTTCTCTGCTATAAAGTTGCTATCCTTCTGTTTATAGTTAATAAGTATCTTCTTTGGAGGCTATGTAAATCCTATTTCTCCTCGAACTTTTGCCCACTCATTTTAGCATCCATTGGTGAATCTTGTCTGCAGTTACTATTACTAGGGCATTTGCAATGATGAATCTCTATTTTCTCTTTCCATTGACATTTATTAATTGGAATTCAACTGTAATGAAGAACTGCTTCTTCTCCCCTCATTTATTTATTTTATTTTTATATTGGTATAGATTAAAAAGTTTCCCTCTTTGGACAGCTGGCAGTGCTTCAGTCTCATATTGGTATAGATTAATAGGTATATTTTGTTCTAGCGGTTAAATACTATTTATTTTATTGTTCAAATTATTCCAACTTTGGTCATTAGTAACTTCTTTAGGTTGGCTCCTCTGTTTCTTTGATAAGCCCATTTGTTACAAAATATTTTCCTGCCTTCCGACATCACAAGATGTTCTAGGTTTATCTTATATATTTCCTTGCTCAACTCTGGAATCAGCTTCTCCAAAAAGCCTTGGTTTCTTATGTTGAGAATGATGTTTAGAAGCCAAGATCTTGAGGTAGAGCAAGATGGCAGAATAGATGCTCCACTAATGGTCCCTGCTGCCCCCACAAGGTCACTAATTTAGCAACTATCTACACAGAAAGAACACCTTCATAAGAACCAAAAATCAGGTGAGCACTCAGTACCTAGTTTTAACTCTGTACCCCTGAAAGAGGCCTTGAAGACATAGAAAAAAACAGCCTTGAACCACTGACACCACCCTTCCCAAAACCCCCCAACAGCAGCCAGGTGGTGTAGAGGCCAGGTTGTGTGGAGGGCATCTCTGGGTGCTGAGGAGGGAGAGCACAGCAATTGCGGGGCATTGAACTCAGTGCTGTCTTGCTGGAAAAGAAAAGGAGACCAAACTCACCTGATGCCCACCCATGGAGGGAGAACTCAAACCAGCCCTAGCCAGAGGGGAATCACCCATTCCAGAGGTTGAAACTTGAGTTAATGCAAACCTCTCCATGGAGAGCTACAGTATTCTGGGTTGCTCAGTAAACTTAAAAGGCAGTCCAGGCTATAAGGACTACAACTCACAGGTGAGTCCATGTGCTGAACTGGTCCAAGAAACAGTGGACTTGGGGGACATGTGACCTATGAAGACACCAGCTGGGGTGGCTAAGGGAGTGCTGACATAACCTCTCCCCTAGCCACAGGGTGCACAGATCACAGCTCCAAAAGAGACCCCTTCCTTCTGTCTGAGGAGAGGAAAGGGAATAGTAGGAGGGACTTTGTCTTGTATCTTGTATACCAGCTCAGCCACAGAAGTAGAAGTATGGGGCACAGATCAGAGTTCAGAGGCCCTTGTTCCAGGCCCTAGCTCCTGGATGACAATTCTAAACACACCCTGGATGAGAAGGGAACCTGCTGCCTTGAAGGGAAGGACTCATTCCTGGCAGCATTCATCACCTGCCAACTGAAAAGCCCTTCAGTCCTGAATTACCAGCAGTGATACCCAAGTACTATGTTGAGGGCTTTAGGTGAGCCACTGAGACTTGCTGGCTTCAGGTGAGACGCAGCACATTACCAGCTATGGCGGCTATTGGATGAAACTCTTCTGCTTGAGAAAAGCAGAAGGAAACGTAAAGGAGACTTTGTCTTGCACCTTAGGTACCAGCATGGCAACAGGGGGATCATGAACCAAGCATTCTCTTGGGTTTTCCGATTCCAGGGTTTGACTCTTGGATGGCATCCCTGGACCTGCCCTGGGTTGGAAGGGAGCCCCCTGCCATTAAGGGTGATTCTCAGGCTGGGCAAGATTCACCACAGCTAACTGACGAGCTCTTGGGCCTTAAGGGAACACTGGAGGTCCTCCAGCAGTACTCTCCATGTCTTGTGGTGGCAGTGGCTACAGCATGAGGTTCCTCTGCCTTTGGAAAGGGGAAGGAAGAGTAGGAAACACTGTGTCTTGTGTTTTGAATGCTAGCTCAGTCACAGTATAATAGAACACCAGGTAGATGTCTAAGGTTTTTTACCCTAGTCCCTGACTCCCAGGTGGCACCTCTGGACCTACGCAGGGCCTGAGGGAACTTTCCAACCTAAAGGGAAGGACGCGGGCCTGGCTGGCTTTGCCACCTGCTAATTGTAGAGTCCTAGGGCCTTAAGTGAACACAGACGATAGCCAGGGAGTAGTTACAGCAGGTCTTGAGTGAGATCCAATGCTATGCTAGCTTCAAGTATGACACAGCACTGTCATAGTGGTGGGAGCCACAGAGGTGCTTGTGTAACTTCATCCCCAGGTTTAGTTGGTTCAGGACAGAGAGAAAGACTCCACTTCTTTGGAAGAAAGTGAGGAAAGAGAACAGGAGCCTCTGCCTAGTAATCCAGAGAATTCTGGATCTTGTCCAAAACCATCAAGGTAGTACCTCTATGAGTCTGCAAGAACCACCGAATTACTGATCTTGGGGTGCTCCATAAAACAGATACAACTTAGAGCACAACACTTAAGTCCTTTAGAATATCTGAAAAACTTTTCCAAAAAGGACAGATACAAACAAGCCCAGACAGTGAAGACTACAATAAATACCTAACTCTTCTATGCCCAGACACCAAAGAACATCTACTAGCATCAACACCATCCAGGAAATCATGACCTCACCAAATGAACTAAATAAGGCACCAAGGACCAATCCTGAAGAAACAGAGACATATGACCTTTCAGACAGAGAATTCAAAATAGCTGTGTTAAGGAAACTCACAGAAATTCAAGATAACACAGAGAAGGAATCCAGAATTCGATCAGATATGTTTAACAAAGAGATTGAAATGATTTAAAAGAATTAACTTTTTTTCAGCAGAAATTTTGGAGCTAAAAAATGCAGTTGGCATATTGAAGAATGCATCAGAGTATTTTAATAGTAGAATTGATCAAGCAGAAAAAAGAATTAGTTAAAGACAGGTTATTTGAAAACACAGTCAGAGGAGATAAAAAAGAATAAAAAACAATAAAGCATACCTACAGGATCTAGAAAATAGCCTCAGAAGGGCAAATTTAAGAGTTATTGGCCTTAAAGAGAAGATAGAGAGAGAGAGAACTAGAAAGCCTATTCAAAGGGATAATAACAGAGAACTTCCCAAACCTAGAGAAATATATCAATATCCATATACAAGAAGGTTATAGAACAATGAGCAGATTTAATCCAAGGAAGACTACCTCAAGGCATTTAATAATCAAACTCCCAAAGATCAAGGACAAAGAAATATTTCTAAAAGCAGCAAGAGAAAAAAAAATAACATACAATGGAACTCCAATATATCTGGCAGCAGACTTTCCAGTGGAAAACTTATAGGCCAAGAGAGAGTGGCATGACATATTTAACATGATGAAGGAAAAAACTTTTTACCCTAGAATAGTATATTCAGCAAAAGTATTCTTCAAACATGAAGGTGAAATAAAGACTTTCCCAGACAAACAAAAGCTGAGGGCTTTCATCAACACCAGACCTATTCTACAAGAAATGCTAAAGGGAGTACTTCAGTCAGAAAGAAAAGGACATTAACAAGCAATAAGCAATCACCTAAGAGTACAAAACACACTGGTAATGGTACACAGAAAAAAACAGAGAATATTCTAACACTGTAACTGTGGTATGTAAACTACTCTTATCCTAAAAAGAAAGACTGACTAATGAACCGATCACAAACAATAACTTTTCATGACATAGACAGTACAATAAGATATATGTAGAAACAAGAAGTTAAAAAGTTGAAGGATGAAGTTAAGGCATATGCTTTTTATTAGCTTTGTTTTTGCTTCTTTGTTTGTTTATACACACAGTGTTAAGTAGTTATTGGATTTAAATAATGGTTTAAAAGATGGTATTTGCAAGCTTCACGGTGATCTCAAACAAAAAATAATACAATGAATACACAAAAAAATAAAAAGCAAGAAACTAAATCATATCATCAGAAAAAACTACCTTCACTAAAGGAAGACAGGAGGAAAGAAAGAAGGAGGAGAAGACCAGAAAACAAATAACAAAATGGCCAGAGTAAGCTCTTATCAATAATAACACTGAATGTAAATGGACTAAACTCTCCAAATAAAAGAAAGAGAATGGCTGAGTGGATGAAAAAACAAGATTCATTAATCTGTTGCCTATAAGAAACACAATTCAACTATAAAGACACATATAGACTACAAATAAAGGGATGGAAAAAGATATTCCTTTCCAATGGAGCATGAGTAGCTATACTTATATCATACAAAATATATTACAAGACAAAAACTATCAGAAGAGACAAGGAAGGTCATTCTATGATGGTCAATTCAGCGAGAAGATATAACAATTTTAAATATGCATGCCTGGAGCACTCAGATATATAAACCAAATATTATTAGAGCTAGGGCAAGGGATAGACCCTAATACAATAATAGCTGGAGGCTTGAACACCCAATATTCAGCATTGGACATATCTTTCAGACAGAAAATCAACAAAGAAACATCAGACCTAATGGACTATTGACCAAATGGACATACAGATAATTATAGAACATTTCATCCCTCGGCTGCAGAATACACATGCTTCTCCTCAATACATGAATAAATCTCAAGAACATATCATATTTTAGGTAATAAAACAAGTCTCAAAACAGTCAAAAAAATTGAAATAATATCAAGCATCTTCTCTCATCACAATGGAATAAAACTAGAAATTAATAACAAGAAGAACCTTGAAAACTATACAAATACATGGAAATTAAACAATATGCTCCTGAATGACCAGTGGGTTGATGAAGAAATTAAAAAGGAAATTGAAAAATTTCTTGAAACAAGTGATAATGGAAACACAACATACCAAAACTTACAGGATACAACAAAGGCAGTGCTGAGGGTGAAGTTTATAGCTATACGTGCCTACATCAAAAAGGGGAAAACTTCAAATAAACAATCTAACAAAGCATCTTAAAGAACTAGAAAAGCAAGATCAAACCTCACCCAAAATTAGTAGAAGAAAAGAAATAATAGGCCGGGCGCGGTGGCTCAAGCCTGTAATCCCAGCACTTTGGGAGGCCGAGGCGGGCGGATCACGAGGTCAGGAGATCGAGACCATCCTGGCTAACATGGTGAAACCCCGTCTCTACTAAAAAATACAAAAAACTAGCCGGGCGTGGTGGCGGGCGCCTGTAGTCCCAGCTACTCGGAGGCTGAGGCAGGAGAATGGCCTGAACCTGGGAAGCGGAGCTTGCAGTGAGCTGAGATCGCGCCACTGCACTCCAGCCTGGGTGACACAGCACGAGACTCCGTCTCAAAAAAAAAAAAAAAAAAANTCAAATTATTTTTGTTTGTAGATGATATGATCTTATAGTCAAAAAACCTAAAGACCACCAAAAAACTATTAGAACTAATTTAAAAAATCAGTAAAGTTCCAGGATACAAAAACAACATACAAAAATCAACATCAGTAGCATTTCTATATGCAAACAGTGAACAATCTGAAAAGAAATGAAAAAAGTAATCCCATTTAAAATAGCCACAAATAAAATTAAATATCTAGGAATTAATCAAAGAAGTGAAAGATCTCTATAATAAAAACTATAAAACACCAACGAAAGAAATTGAAGAGAACACACACACAAAAAAAAATTCCACGTTCATGGAGCAAAAGAATCAATATTGTTAAAAATGTCCAAACTACCCAAAGCAATCTATAGATTCAGTACAATCCCTAAAAAAGTACCAATGACATTCATCACAGAAATAGAAAAAAAAAAAAACAAAAACAAAAAAAAAAAAAAAAAAGAAAAGAAAAGAAATAATAAAGAGCAGAAATAAATGAAATTGAAATAGAGAAAATACAAACAATCAATGAAACAAAATGTTTTTTTGAAAAGTTAAATGAAATTGACAAACCTTTAGCCAGACTAAGAAGAAAAAAGGAGCACAAATTAATAAAATCAGAAATGAAAAAGCAGCATTACAACTGATACTGCAGAAAATGAAAGGATCATTAGAGGCTATTATGAGTCAATACATTAGAAAACCCAAGAGCATGAACAAATTACTAGACACATATAATGTTCCAAGATTGAACTATGAAGAAATCCAAAACCTGAAAAGACCAATAAAAATAATGAGATCAAAGTCATAATAAAAAGTCTCCCGGTAAAGAGAAGCCCAAGACCCAATGGCTTCACTACTCAATTCTATCAAGCATTGAGAGAAGAACTAATACCAATCTCACTCAAACTATTCTGAAAAATTGAGGAGGAAGGAATACTTCCAAACTCATTCTATGAGGCCAGTATTTCCCTGATACCAAAACCAGACAAAGACACATGAAAAATGAAAACTACAGGCCAATATCTCTGATGAATACTGATGCAAAAACACTCAACAAAATACTAACAAGCCAAATCCAACAATACATTAGAAAGGTAATTCATCATGACTAAGTGGGATTTATCCCTGGGATGCAAGGATGGTATAACATACACAAATCGATTAACATGACACATCATGTCAACAGAATGAAAGATAAAAATGATATGATCATTTCAATTGATATTGAAAAAGTATTTGATAAAATTCAACATCCCTTCATGATAAAAACCCTCAAAAAACTTGGGATAGAAGGAACACACTTCAACATTTAAAAAAGCCATATATTATGGTCCCATAGCTAGTATCATACTGGACGGGGAATAACTGAAAGCCTTTCCTCAAGGATCTGGAACACGGTAAGGATGCCCACTTTCACCACTGTTATTCAGCATAGTACTAGAAGTCCTAGCTAGAGCAGTCAGACAAGAGAAAGATAAAAAGGGTATCCAGACTGGACAGGAAGAAGTCAAATTATTTTTGTTTGTAGATGATATGATCTTATAGTCAAAAAACCTAAAGACCACCAAAAAACTATTAGAACTAATTTAAAAAATCAGTAAAGTTCCAGGATACAAAAACAACATACAAAAATCAACATCAGTAGCATTTCTATATGCAAACAGTGAACAATCTGAAAAGAAATGAAAAAAGTAATCCCATTTAAAATAGCCACAAATAAAATTAAATATCTAGGAATTAATCAAAGAAGTGAAAGATCTCTATAATAAAAACTATAAAACACCAACGAAAGAAATTGAAGAGAACACACACACAAAAAAAAATTCCACGTTCATGGAGCAAAAGAATCAATATTGTTAAAAATGTCCAAACTACCCAAAGCAATCTATAGATTCAGTACAATCCCTAAAAAAGTACCAATGACATTCATCACAGAAATAGAAAAAAAAAAAAAAAAAAAAACTTTACGAAAACTTATATGGAACCACAAAAGACCAAGAAGAGCCAAAGCTATCTTAAGCAAAAAGAACAAAACTGGAGGAATCGTATTACCTGACTTCAAATTATACCACAGGGATATAATAACCAAAACAGCATGGTATTGGCATAAAACCAGACACATAGACCCATGGAACAGAAAAGAGAACCTGGAAACAAATCCATACATTTACAGTGAACTCATTTTTGACAAAGAACATATACTGGGGAAAAGACAGTCTCTTCAGTAAATAGTTCTGGGAAAATGGATATCCATATGCAGAAGAATGAAACTAGACTCCTATTTCTTGCAACATACAAAAGTCATATACAAAGTGAACCAAAGGATTAAATCTAAGACCTCAAACTATGAAACTACTATAAGAAAACATTGATGAAAATCTCCAGGACATTTGTCTGAGCAAAAATTTCTTGAGTAATACCCCACAAACACATACAACCAAAGCAAAAACGGACAAATGGGATCACATCAAGTTAAGAAGCTTCTGCACAGCAAAGGAAACAGTCAACAAAGTGAAGAGACAACCCCCAGAATGGGACAAAATATTTGCAAACTACCCATCTGACAAGGGATTAAAAACCAGAATATATAAAGAGCTCTAACAATTCAACAGGAAAACAAAAACAAAAACAAAAACATCTGATCAAAAAGTGAGCAAAAGATTTGAATACACTTCTCAAAAGAAGACATACAAATAACAAGCAGGCATATGAAAAGGTGTTCAACATCACTGATCATCACAGAATGCAAGTCAAAACTACAATGAGATATGTCTCCACAGTTAAAATGGTTTTTATCCAAAAGACAGGCAATAACAAATGCTGGCTAGGATGTGGAGAAAGGGAACTCTCCTACATTGTTGGTAGGAATGTACATTAGTACAACCACTATTGAGAACAGTTTGGAGGTTCCTGAAAAAAATAAAAATAGAGCTACCATATGATCCAGAAATCCCACTGCTGGGTATGTACCCTCCAAAAAAGGAAATCAGTATATTGAAGAGATATCTGAACTTCCATGTCTGTTGCCTCAATGTTCACAATAGGCAAGATTTGGAAGCAACGTAAGTGTCTATCAACAAATGAATGGGTAAATAATAAAATGTGGTGCATTTACACAATGGAGTACTATTCAGTCATTAAAAGAATGACATCCTGTCATTTGCAACAACATGGATGGAACTGGAGGTTATTATGTTAAGTGAAATAAGCTAGACACAGAAAGACAAACATTGCATGTTATCACTTATTTATGAGATCTAAAAATCAAAACAATTGAACTCATGGAGATAGAGAGTAGGATAGTTACCAGAGGCCGGGAAGGGTAGTTGGGCACTGGAGGGGGAGGTGGGGATTGTTAATGGATACATAAAAATAGAAAGAATTAATTAGACCTACTATTTGATAGCACAATAGGGTGACTCTAGTCAACAATAACTTGTACATTTTAAAATAACTAGAAGAGTGTAATTGAATTGCTTGTAACACAAAGGATAAATGCTTGAAAACGTGGTACCCTATTCTCCATGATGCGATTATTTCACATTACATGCCTATATTAAAATATCTCATGTATTCCATGACTATATACACCTACTATGTACTCAGAAAAATTAAAAATAAAACAATTTAAGGTAAAAAAAAAAAAAGAAAAAAAACAAGATCTGGTGCTAAATGTGCTCATTACTCTGAAGTTTCACTGCTTCTAGGCCCTTTAAGAGTTGAAATGTATAAATGTATATACTATGCCACAGATATAGTCACATGTATATTTCTTAATCTGTCCACATTTATATTAAAAACCATGAATTTATACTGACACCTCTTACTCCAATCCAACATTACAGGGTGTATTTTAGCCTGCCTCCTTTCTTTATAACATCTTTCTCCAACAGTGAGAAACCTGGCTCTTATTATCTACAATATATGTACTTAGTTGTTCAATTCTACTGTACATGTAAAGGTAGCTTCAGTAGTGCCAACTCATACCTCTGCAAGAAATCCTTTTACTAACTAGATTACAGCACTTTAGTACCATTCTTTTTGTCGTTAGCCTTTTAGTGCCCAAAAAAGATACTTACAGTTACCTAGTTATTTTCTTCTTCACTTGCTTAAGTGCGGTTGTTATTCATTCTTAATACATTTACTTTCATTTGTTAGTATTTGTATTCCATTTTGGGTTTCCCACACTTCTTGGTTGGTTTTATCATTTATTTACTTGGGATTATGTGAAGGGTATGTGAGACATAATTATAATTTCAAGAGTCAGAGCTATACAGAAAGATATAATCAAAGAAATGTTACTGTACTTCATCCTTGCTAACCTCATTTCCTTCTTTATTCCTTTCCCTCTAGGTAATCGGCCTTACTAGTTTTTTATCTTTCCTGTATTTCTTTTGAACAAATGAGCAGATAACTATTTACTTTCTTAAATCCTTTCTTTCCTACATGAAGGGTAGCATGCTATGGATACTCTTCTGTGCTTTGCTTTTTTCATTTGACAGTCTATCTTGAAAATCACTCCATATTAGTTCACAGAGCTCTTCCTCATTCTTTTCTTATACCTATTTAATATTCCACTGCATGACACGCTGTAGTTTATTAAATCACTCTGCCATGGATGGGAATTTAGGTTGCTTCTAATACTTTGCAACTAAGAACAATAATGCAACTAATAAACTTTTGCATTCCCATCAGCAATGTATGAATGTACCTATTTTCCCACAGCCTTCCCAACAGAATGCATTGCCATATTCTTACATTTCATGGAGTCTGGCAAGTGAGAAACGGTATCTGAGTGGTTTTAATTTGCATACCCCTAGTTTCAAGTGAATTTAAACATTTTTCCTATGTTTTAAGATCATTTTTATCTCTTTTAGGGTGAATTTTCTTTTCGTGTGTTTCTCATTTCTCTACTGAGTTTTTGGCCCTTTCTCCTTCCTTAAATTTTAACAAAATCACTTGACTATTGTGCTGAGGACAAGTTGTAGGACACTGGTAGAAGCAGAGAGACAGTTAGCTGATTATTCAATAATCTAGATGAGAGATATCATGCAAGATAATCACAGTAGAGTTGGTGAGCAATGGTCAGATTCCAGATATAATTTGAATGTAAACGAAGAGAATTTCCTAACAGACTGGTTGTAAGGCATGAGACAAAGGGAAAATTAAGGTGAACTCCAAAGTATTTCCACCTGATCAAGTGGAAGCCTGGTTTATCATTAACTAAGATACAGAAAATCTTGGTTGAGGCAAATTTTGTGTGGGTAATATCCAGAAGCTGATTTTGGCCTGTGTTGATTTTGAGATGCCCATTAGACTTCCAAGTAGAAATGTCAAGAAGGCAATTATATATATAATTTTGGAGTCCAAAGAGGAGTTCCTGAATATAGATGGTATTTTGATTCATGAGAACTAGGTGAGATCATATAGATGTAAAATAAGAGACATAAAAAGATCGAGCTCTAAATGACTCCAACATTAAGAGATCATGGAGAAGGGTAAGAACTAGCCAAAGAGACTAAGAAGAAGCAGTCAACGAGGTATGAGGAAAACAAAAGATTATTATGTCCCTGAAGCAGAGTGAAGAACAAATTGCAATGAAGACAAAATGATCAAAAGTGTCAAATGCTACTGACAGGTCAAGTAAGAGACTAAGAATTGACCATTAGATTTAGCGATATGATAGTTATTGGAGACCTTGCCAACAGCAGCTTTAGAATGCTCTTGCAGAAAAGATAAAACTCTAATTTGACTGAATTTCAGAATAAGGTTAAGTTAGAGACCAGCAGCATTGGACAAATTATGGAGAATAATGTAAAGTATTCAAGCCACATTTCAGTATCAAGAAATACAACATCAGAAGAAATACAGGTGTTTGATGACTTTCATGAGCAGCAAAGCTTTAATAAGGAGCAGAAAAATAAAAAAGGAGGCTAAATTTAAAAGTCAAAAAAAGATAGATGCAATATATTTATTAGGATGGTATTAGTTGAATTTATTTAACCAAACACTGATAAGATGATTACTGTGTGTCAGGTACTATTCCAAGTATTTATAAACATAACTAATTTAATTTCTTCTTCCAGTCTTTAAAATTAACTAAAATCATTTTTTTTAAAAAAAAAAAAGGGGGCCACAATTTTTTCTTTTCTGTTTATAGTATCTCCCTAAGTACTTAGCTAGACCTTCTAGATGTCTAGATATCTGGCCTTCTTTTGGTTCTTCATATATTCCATGCTCTCTTGTGCTTTAGAACCTTTAAGTTTGCTGTTTCCCCTCCTGGGAAAGTTATTTAATCCATCCCTTTTCTTATTTAACTCCTGCTTTTTCTTCAGATCTCAGTTCAACTATCATTTTTGAGGCAAAATTTTCAACCTCTTTACCTAAAGATAAGAGGGCTACAATAGCATACTACAGAAATTTTAAGAGCTGTGCTTAATACAATTTGCTCACCTTGAATCTCATTGAAGGGTAATGGGGAATGGCCTAGGTTATCTTTTAAAAGAATCACTCTGGCTGTTGTACTGAGATGAAAGTAGGGGCACAAAAGTGGAATAAGAAAGGTAACTTATGAGGCTACCAATAATCCAATTCAGGGCTGATGATAGCACTGATGATAAAAAGTGGTCATATTTGGGGTATTTTGAAAGTAGAATCAACAAAATTTGTATTGGGTGTGAGGTGTGAGATCAAGGAGTAAAGCATGACTTCAAGATTTTGGCCTGAGCAACTGGTAGGATGGGGTTGTCATCAGCTAAAATGAGAAAACCTGTGGGTGAAGCTAGTTTGAGGGAAGAGCAAGATTTGTCTTGAACATAAGTTTCAGATGTCTATTTAGACATCCAATAGAGATATTAAATAGGCAGCTGGAATTCAAGAGAGCCCGGAAATAAAGATAAAAACTGCAAGTTGGCAGCACATTGATATTACTTAAAACCATGAAACTAGATGAGATCACCAAGAGACTGAGTATAAGCAAAGAGGCAAACCGTGGACTAAGCTCTCATGTGTTTTAGTGTAAAGAGATTAGGGAGAAGGAAGGGATCAGCAAGGAGACTGAGAATGAGTAGTCAATGAGGCAGAAGTATGGTCTTTCAGAAGTGAAATGAAAGTATATCAAGGAAAAAAGGAGTCAGGACAAATAGCTGGTCTCTAAATCAATGTCATTAAAAATTTTAAAAACAAAACTGCTCACTTAAAAGCTCTACAGGGTATAATAGCTAGATAAGACACATAGACCTAGATTTAATACTGCTTTAGAAAAACCAGTGGTAAAGGATATTTTGAGGCCAAATTGGTAAATTTAGCTTTAGTATTAGAGATGAAAACACTGAAAGGAAAAGCTGAAGATGGTTTTTTTTGTTGTTGTTGTTGTTTTTTAGGTCTCACTCTGTCAACCAGGCTGGAATGCAGTGGCATGATCACAGTTCACTGCAGCCTTGACCCACTAGGCTCAAGTGATCTTCCCACCTCAGCCTCCCAAGTAGCTGGGACTATAGTCACATGCCACCACATCTGGCTAAATTTTTGGCAGAGATGGGATATCCTGCCATTGCCCAGCCTGGTCTTCAACTCCTGGCCTCAAGTGATCCTCCCACCTCAGACTTCCAAAGTGTAAGGATTACAGGTAAGAGTCATGCCAGGCCAATTCTTGACTTTAGAAGCAGGATTCAGAATAGTATAAATAAGGACTTCATTTTGGTAAAAAATATATGTATATATGAGACACACAGAATGATCAGAAAGGATATATAGGGTATTAGTTGTCAACTTTGGATGGGAGTATGAAGTTCTAATTTTTAATATTTTGCTTGCTATATTTTCAATTTTTAGTATTTTGCTTGCCCTTCCCTCCCTCCTTTCCTTCTTCTTCCTTTCCTCTTTCCCCTCCCTCCCTCTCTCTCTTTCTTCCTTTCTTTCAGACAGAGTCTCACTCTGTTGCCCAGGCTGGAGTGCAGTGGCACCATCTCCGCTCACTGCAACCTCCACCTCCCGGGTCCAAGCAATTCTCCTGCCCCAGTCTTCCCAGTAGCCAAGATTACAGGCATGCACAACCATGCCCAGTTAATCTTTCTATTTTTAGTAGAGACAGGGTTTCGCCAATGTTGGTCAGACTGGTCTCAAACTCCTTACCTCAGGTGATCCGCCCGCCTCGGCTTCCCAAAGTGCTGGGATTACAGGTGTGAGCCACTGCACCTGGCCTATATTTTCTAATTTTCTACAATACATTTGCACTGTTTCTATGACAGATACTAAACATTTTTCAAAAGAAGTGATGATTCATCAAATTACATTCTGCTGATAAATCAAGAAGACTGACAATTGACTACCGAATCTAGTAATATGGAAGTCACTGGTGACCTTGACAATATGTTTATGTGGTGTGGGGACAGTAAAACATGACTGAAATAGTTTAGCAGTTCCTCAAAACATAAACACAGTTATTGTATGACCCAGCAATTACAGTCCTAGGTATATACCCAAGAGAACTGAAAACATATACTAAAAAACCTTGTACACAAATATACACAGCAACATTATTTGTAGCTGCCAAAAGTGGAAACAATCCAAACGTTCATAACAAATGAATGGATAAAGTGTGGTATATCCATGATGGAATATTATTCAGCAATAAATAATGAAGTGCTGATAAATGCTACAACATTGATAAATCTAGAAAACATTAGACGAAGTAAAAAACACCTATCACAAAGAAAAACATATTGTATGATTCCATATATATGAAATGTTCATAACAGGCAATTCCATAAAGACAGAAAGCTTTTTAGTGCTTGCCTATGGCAGATGGAGAGGTGATGGGGAATGACTGCTAATGGGTATAAGGTTGGTTTGGGGATGTTTTGAACATTTTGAAAATGTTCTAAAATTATAGTGTTGATGGTTGTACAACTCTGTAAACATAATAAAAACCAGTGAACTGTATACTTTAAAAAGCTGGATTTTACAGTACATGAATTATATCACAAAACAGCTGTTAATAAAATCAAAAGCAGCAAAATCTAGCTGATGTATATATTTGTTTCACTTCTTTATGGTACTTTCTGATTTACTATTCTCTTTTGTTGCCATTGCACAGTTTTTTTTTTTTTATTTAACCTCTTTTACTTCCAGAGATTTTTTTTTTTTTTTTTTTTTGAGATGGAGTCTGGCTCTGTCGTCCGGGCTGTAGTGCAGTGGTGGCACAATCTTTGCTCACTGCAACCTCCACCTCCCAGGTTCAAGTGATTCTCCTGCCTCAGCCTCCTGAGTGGTTGGGATTACAGGTGCCCGCCACTGTGCCCGACCAATATTTGTGTTTTTAGCAGAGATAGGGTTTCGCCATGTTGGCCAGGCTTGTCTCAAACTCCTGACCTCAGATGATCCGTCCGCCTTGGCTTCCCAAAGTGCTGGGATTACAGGTGTGAGCCACTACGCCTGACCCGATCATTTTTTATTAACCTTATTCTCCTCCTCCTCTCTCTCTTTAAGAGACAGAGTCTCGCTGTGCTGCCCAGACTGGCCTCAAACTCCTAGGCTCAAGCAATTCTCCCCCTCCTCAGACTCCTGGGCAGCTGGGACTACAAACACACACCACGTTCAGCTAACTCCCCATCTCTTAATCCCTATGCCTACACCATTCCCAAACCTTCCCAAATTAAAGATTAACCAGACAGAGAAAATATACTTTTACAGTTTAAGAAATGTTAAACGTGACAACTGTTCAGGATCTACTTTTTACACAATCTCAGTAACATATGTACATATTAAAAAAAAAAAAAGGAGCATTTGCCTGGGAACAACACATCACTATAAGCAAACAAAACATCAAATAGCCAGAATTCTAAAATACACTTTGGATTATATAAAATTACATTGTAAAGTTACAAAACAAATGTTGCTCATTCTTGAGAAATGTTTCAATGTTTAAATAATGTTGCCATAATACATATTCATGGCATTAAAAAAAAAAATGGTGAATACAAGGTATCATCATTTTAAGGGTAAAGAGATCAAGCAAGTACATATACAAATCCATTGGAAAAGCTAACTTTGGAGCTGATTTCCTCTCTTGGATTGTAAAATTTCAGTAATACACAGTCATTATCTACTGCTGTAATAACGCCTGAGCAATTTAGGTAAAGATACAAACAATAAGAAAAACCCTGCCCAAATATTCAAACTTGCAGAATTCTAGTTAAAATAATAGAAAAATATAAAATTTATCCTTCCAAAAAAAGGTATCTAAGACAAAGGTATAGATACCCCATGTAAATTATTCACAAGTTATATGTGAATCAACCTTTTCTGTATTCCTTAAATAAAGTTATATAATTAACTGATGAAAAAACAAGTTTCGTATTCAAAGACACTTTCAGAACACATCTACAATTAACTTATTAATGTGGAAGTATATTTTAAAAAACAGCTATTTCATTGAAGTCTTTAAGTACAGGAGATTTTATTTTTGGTGCATCTTCTTACGCATTTCTTCAAGAGCTGCTTCTTTCTCTCTCAGCACCTGCTTAAGTCTTCTTATTTTTTCATCTCGAATGGTTTCTTCTAACTCTGGTGGTGTCACTGGGAAAATATCCTCGGTATAATTTTTATTGAAGAAATGACTTTGTTCATAAGCTGCATCTGAATTCAATGTGCCTTTCTCTTGCCTCTCATAGGTATAGTATTCTATCTCAGTTCTCTTTTCTTGTCTGGTTTTGCTGTGACTCGTGAGAATGTTATGTTGTGACACATCTGAAGTTGGTAAAATACTGCTTAGAGGTTGGGAACTGTTGACATTAGCTTCCCCATTTATGATTGTGTTATAAGCATTCTCTGTTTTTCTCTTCTTTATGTGATCCATCTTCTTAATAGTTTTTGCTTTTCTTTTCGTATCAAAATTCTGCTGCAATATCAAATAACATTCCAAAACAAAAACAAAATGTTATTGCTAAATGCACGGGGCACTATCAAGTTTAACAACGTCTGCAGAAACAAATATTTAGCTATTACAATTAACAAAATTTATGGAAGACAACTACAGCAAGAAAGAAATATTTCCCACTGTATGGTACCAAAATGTCTTAATCACATTCAGTAAGAAGAAATTGCCTAATTCACATTTTCTTGCTCAAGTATTAGAAGCCATACTGACCTACCATAGAAATAAATAGCACTTGTAAACTGCCTGAGATATACAAGTGATTTAGTTTTTTTCCGTTCCTTTGCACAGCAGGCACATGTGGAGGATTTTCATTAGAAAAGGTTTACTAGTCTCTGATCTAAATTTCAGAATATTACATGATAATGACATATTCATAAGTCAAACTATAACAGTAGACAAAGTTATAGACATTTCATCATTATTAGCTATATGAGTTGCTTAAAAGGTTAGTATTAAGAACATATGCATGCTTCCACTACATTTGAATTATTTCATTTATATAAGCGTTCTCAAAGTAGAATGACTAGTTAAAAAGCTATGGCCATTTTCTTGTAACACAATGGAAAAAAAAATGTCGCTGGTGAATAAAAACAATTAAAACACATCTTTAACTGGGATGCATTTTTACCTGTGCGTGTGTGTGTGTGTGTGTGTGTATATATATATATAAACATGTAAATTTTTTTTTTTTTTTGGAGACGGGAGTTTCCTTCTGTTGCCAGACTGGAGTGCAGTGACACCATCTCAGTTCACTGCAACCTCCGCCTTTCAGGTTCAAGCGATTCTCCTGCCCTCAGCTTCGCGAGTAGTTGAGACTACAAGCGTGCGCTACCTCATCCAGCTATTTTTTGTATTTTTAGTACAGATGGGGTTTCACCATGTTGGCCAGGATGGTCTCGATCTCTTGACCTCGTGATCTGCCCACCTCGGCCTCCCAAAGTGCTGGGATTACAGGCATGAGCCACGGCGCCCGGCCTGGTTCTTTTTTTTTGAGATGGAGTCTTGCCCTGTCGCCTGGCCTGGAGTGCAATGATGCGATCTCGGCTCACTGCAACCTCCGCCTTCCGGGTTCAAGCGATTCTCCTGCCTCAGCCTCTTGAGTAGCTGGGATTACAGGCACCCGCCACCATGCCCAGCTAATTTTTATATTTTTAGTAGAGACGGGGTTTCACCACGTTGGTCAGGCTGCTCTTGTACTCCTGACCTCAGGTGATCCACCTGCCTCAGCCTCTCAAAGTGCTGGGGCCGGGTTGTTTTAAATATCGTTTTGGTACTATGTATTTGCAAAACCAGTAACAGCCGTCATTTATACTAAAGCACAAGGGTTAAAACCAAATCAAGAAAATTAATATTCATGTATCATTTGTAGTACCTATGAAGAGCACATTAAAATGTATTACCTACCTGTTTTCTCTCTCCTTCCTTCACCATAAACTCTGTCTCTTTGTAAGTGCCACTGTTTACCAAACTGCTAAAGGAATCAAAACCTTCTCCAGAGGTCAAACGGTCAGGAATTCGAGTAAGGCACACTCTCAAATCTTTAGTAAGGCCAAATATCTTTTTAAATTCAGCATCACTCTTCAGATGTGATGCCTTATTACTTCTTCCGTGGGAATCTTTCTTGTCATTTCTTCCTTGGGCACCTTTATCTGATGTTGATGCCATCTCATTATGGTTCTGGAATTAGGAAAAGAAAACACACAAACAATACTGCTAATTATTCAAGTTACTTTATTAAACAAGCAGTAAGTGATTATTTCATCTTACATAAAAGAACACATCATGCTTTATGATTGGTTTGTATTATCCTTGCCTTACCACCCACACTCAAAAAACTGAATAAAACATTCCCCTCCTACAATTTCTCAATTAATTTGTTGAACTAGAAAGGTAATAAGTAGTCAACTCTAAAACAACTGAAATGAGAATACAGACTAATGACAACATTAAAATAACATATATGACATTATTTAGAAATTGTAGTCTTCTGGAAAGTCACACATGGCTTTAATCAATCTTGTATTTAACAATCAGAATTTACCTCCTTACATCTCTGGAGTTCAATGAATTCTGAAGGGGAGAAATGCTGACATTATTGAGTAGACCTCCAAGTAAGCAAGGAAAAGGTGGGTACAAATATCTAGTAAGCACACAGACAGACAAACCTTAAGTCGAACATAAAGGTAACTATGTGGGCATGTTTGGTAACTGGCTGAGGAGTCACAAAGAGCTAATAAAAAGAAAAATGAAATTTGTCTACCAAAAAATAAACTCATCAAATATGCTGATAAAATCTTATTTCCACAAATTACTGAAAGGTATTGATTAGCCCTGTCTCACCTTTTCCATGGTATACCACCACCACAAAAAAAACCCCACAAAACCCCGAAACCAACTCTTTTACATGCATACTGATCTCCTCATATACTAAAAAGGCTATTATATATGAACATACATACATACATGTATGTATATACATATACTCACACATTTTCACTAAGCTTTGAATTCACATTATCCTTCCCCAACTCTTCTAAACTTTTTTGCTCTGTGATTTTTTTGTTTTAAAGATTTGGCATGCCAAGTGATTCAAGAGAAAGATTGTACTCCTTTGTACAAGATTGTACCCAATTGTACTCCTCCTCAAATTTGCTCAGATGGAAGTTTTGAAATTAAATACTCATATGTGTACAGTCTGTGTGTGATAGGGTTGGCAGTGGGGGAAAGACGTATCATAGATAACTTTGAGAATTAAGAAAACAAACTTTTCTATATAGATATATAAAAAGAGCACCCTGACATGGGAAAATTACCTTTGGTTCTTGGTCTCTGAAAACACACTGTTGTGAAGTAACAGTTGTTGCATCAACAGAGGAACTTATTTTCTCTATGCTCTGGAGGATACTTCCTTTTCTGGGGGCATTGTGTCCTGTACTAAATCCATCTGGAAAGATTGGATTTGTGAATAAAGTCTTACTCTGTTTTAAGTAGTTACTGAATTGGTTCATATGTGGATTTGTGGTAGAAGGAGATGGTTTCTCCACTTTATTCTTCTCTGCCCTTAGATTGGCCATGGAAGCAAGCTGGGTATTGGAAAGTGATTTTGTCTCCATCTGGGAAGATTTACTTTTAGCCAAAACAATATTTACAACCTCTCTGGATATTTCTGTGACTGGACTTGAACTCACTATCTGTAACGTGTCTTTTCTTACTGGAGTATCAGGAGAAACAGAATTCTGTTTGTCAATTTGTGATGGCAGAACATCTGTCCCCTTTTTAGCCAACAGATAGACTTTCCCATTAAACATAACCAAAGCATTATCTTTAATAGGCATATTTTTGGATTGTGTCCCACTACGATCGATGGTACTCAATGATGGCATATTTATAGTATTATCTCCCAAATTTTTCCTATCTACGAAAGTTTTTAAAATCTTTGAAGCCACATTATTTGAAGACTTAACAGGAACAAGAGATGGCGTAAAAGGTTGTAGATTATCTTGGAAAATCCATTTCACTGGAGCTGCTTGAGAATGCTGACCACCTTTCAATTGTGTCTCTGTAGCAACATTCTTTGGAATTTGTGTGGTATTTAGTATTACTGGCTTTGCTATTTCTGTAACAGGTTTTGGGTAAATGTTTTGAAAGTTCTTGGTAACTACATTTTTCACTGTATTTACAGGAGATACATAAATAACAGTTGGCATTTGGGAGGCCTCAACCATTCCTGAGGTACTGGTGGTGGCAGTTGCAAGTATTTTTTGCTGCACTGAAGGAGGCAATGATGACGCTGGTACAGATTTCACTTCAGCATGGGCTGGAATCTGTAAATGATGCCCAGAAGGCAAAACTGGAGACTTCACAGTCACTGGAAGACTCTGGGTATTAACTACAATAAAAGATGAGTCTTTTTGTGTTGAGGGAGGAACAGCAAATGTTTGCATGGTGAGTCCATCAATTTTCACACCATGACTCTGAACTTTAGAAACTGATGAAGAAAAATTTCCAGTTCCCACAGAAGTAACTCTACCTTTTTCTGATGTATCTACTGTTCTTGTAAGAAAATAGTTTGAAGAACTGGCTGGCTGAAAAATGGGCAATTGAACAGATGCGCTTGTGGAAGAGCTGGAAATCTGAGTCTGAAAAGTAACTTGAACTGGTTTTCCTGTATTCCCTTTCAAAGCATCAGACATGACTGAAGATTGAACTAGTGGTATAAGATTTCCAGAAGACTTAGGAATTGGAAGTAATTGCAGAAGATTTTTTCCATCCGAGCCAATCGTCTGAACTACTTGGTACATGCAGCCTGAAACACTTAAAAGAACATTGAGTAAATAAATACAAACATACTACATGGTATATACATTTTATTTTAAAATATATATTTGTAAATATTATTTTTAAATATTAAAATATAAAGTATATAATCTTCCATTTTGAGTTTTTAAAGTGAAAGACTGCAAAACAAGTATTTTGAAGTAGAAGAGATAATGCTATAGTCAGCTTCTTATATTAGGCAATGGGTATGAGATAACAACATTTATTCCTAAGACTAAAAGTAGACATTTCTAAGGTTTTGCCCTATATAAAATTATGCTACTAAAGTAAGCTCCTCTTAAAAATATTAGCATCTTCCCTTCTCCCTTTCCCTGAATTCTTTCCTCTTGTCCTCCTCCTCTACTCTCACTGAAGATTCTCATTCCCTCTCCCTTTATTCTTATTCCATTTCTCTCAATCTTTTCCCCCTCAATCTGTTCTGTCTTCTTCCTTCAATAACTCACAAGTTCTGCCAGCCATTCTTCTTTTGCCTAAGCTATCTCTCATGGTGTTACCTTAGTTTGCCACATTTTTGTAGTATAGACTTCACTGAACTATTTATGTAGGAATCATTTTCTTCTGATTACTGTTTCAGCATATTTAAGGTTTACCACTAAATAGTCCTTGGTATAGCAATTATTTATATTAGTCAATTGTCAATCACCTATCAACCCATACATGTAATACCACTGCAATTTCAGCTGAATGATTTTCAATCAATGTGGAAAAGACTGGAAATCATTTTTTTTTAACTGAATCAATTCTGACCCCCCATGCCTTGAGTTATTTCTTAGTACGGATTGTCTAATTTTAAGAAAAGTCAATATATACTAATCTCTGTTTGCATAATTACTTATTTGGAGATTACTTGAATGTAGATACCTTACCTTATTTATATCTAAAACATCTTTCAGCTCCTGGGAAATATTGAGCTTTCATGGGATTCAGGGCCATCACACATACTATCACTCTACCTAGGTACTCCTCACCCAACTCAACTCTTCACATAGCTCAAGTCTTGGCATAAATGATATTTCTCAAGAGATACATTTTCTGACCATTTTATCCTTGTCCTTCCTTCATAATTAATCTATAACATCATGCTTGTTAGCTTCCTTCATGGTGTATATCATAGATTGTCATCATATATTAACACGTTTGTCTATAGACTGTCTCTCATGTTAAATTCTAGCAATATGAGTGCAGTGTCCATATCCCATAGACCTAGCATGGTCTTAGATAACTAAGATCAAATAAATAAAAAAGTTCAAGGGCAAATAATAATGATAATAATTAGGATTCTCAAAAGTATAAAGGTATGTTTTTAAAACTCTCAGGTATTAATAAAAATTAATACCCAAAATTCTATGTATCCGTAGAAATGTTGGTTTACCTTTTTGCAGCACGAATAACATTATTATATCCTTACAAAAATGTAAAACTGTCTTTTGGACACTTGAGAGTGGGTCAAAATATTACATTGACCTTTTGTTGTTGTTGTTGTTGAGACAGGGCCCGGCTCTGTCATCCAGACTGGAGTGTAGGTATACAATCTTGGCTCACTGCAATCTCTGCCTCCTGGGCTCAAACCATCCTTCTACCTCAGCTTCTCAAGTAGCTGAGACTACAGATGCACGCCACCAAACCCAGCTAATTTTTGTATTTTTTTATAGAGGCAAAGCATTTTGCTATGTTGCCCAGGCTGGTCATACACTGACTTTTAATAAATTAAAAGTTAACTTCTAAAGAGAATAACCCCTAAGAAAAGGATGAATTCTTGCTTTCAGGGCTTTAAGAGGAAAAATCTACCTTTATTACCTCCCTGCACCACAAGAAAAGCACATTTGACCTGGATAAGGACATATTCAATATTAAGTCATTACACAAAAAGTTACCAAGTGTCTGTTATAATTTAAGCACCAGGTTCATTAGGAAAAAACGATCAGTAAGCTGTAGTCTCTGGGCCTAATCTGGCCCACTCTGTTTTTGTGGATTCTTATATTTTAATTGATTTTTAAAAATCAAAAGAGTAACAGTAGCCTCTGTAGTGGCTCCTCAGTCTTTTTGCCAACTCATACTTTTGAATTGACTTTCAAATGTTGGGAGTTTACCAAAGCTTAGAAAGAATCCTTCTCTTCCTATTCTGTACTCTTTCCTTAGATGCTTTCTTCTCAATTCATAACTTCAATTAAATTATCGCTTACATGTCAACAATTTCAATATTTCTATCTGTGGCTTCTTTGAAATGTAGGCTTATACATCCAAATTCCCTTTTAACATTTTCATTCAGAATCTCAAACATTCCTAAAATTCAACATGGCCAGATCTCTTCCCATCCTAATCCCCCAAATTCCATCTTCTGCAGGGTTTTCTTTGCTAAATAGCATCTCATCTACCTTAGATGCCTTAAGTCAGAATAGGTAAATGCTCCTTTCTTATTCTCTATACTCAGTGATCACAAAATCCTGTTGATATTGTCTCCTAAATTTCCTTTGATCTGTTCAATTCTCTCTAAATCAACTGTTACCACTCTACTCCAAGCAAACATCCTCTCTGGCTTAGAATACTACAATAGCTTCATGACTGATTTTTTTCTTCAATCGTATCTTCTACTTTTCAATTTACTCAGCACACTAAAACTGATCTTTCCCTGCTCAAAACATTGCAGTGGCTTTCCATTATTCTTAGAGTTGTAGGAAGAAAACCATTGCTTCTGATGCAATGTTAAGCCAAAGGAAGAGAGGATTTTAAGAAAATTGGGCAATTATACTAAAAGTTTCTGAGATGCCAAATAGGATGAGGATTAAAAATGCACACCTGAAATAGTGCTGTGAAGATCACTGATGGCTTTAGTAAGAGCAGTGTGGTAGGGGAAAGAAGTTGCTGAGGAGTGGATATGAAGAAAGGAAGTAGACAACTCTTTCTAAACTTTGACTGTCAAGGGGAAGAGAAAGACTGGCAGGAAGTTACAGGAATAAATGGTATCAAAGAAGGGATCTTTCCTTTTTCTTTGTTTAAGGTTAGATAAACCAGAACAAATGTAAATACTCAAGTGAGCCAGTTAAGGGAAGAAACTGGTGATAAAGGAACAAAAGGGATACACAATGAGAAGGAGGTAGGAAATGGAAACCAGAGAGACAGGTGGAGGGACTGAACCTTAAAGAGAGCTGGAGTCCTATCTCCCTCCATTGGAACACTGGAGGAGAGGTTAGGTGCATTTTCAAGTAAGCATACAATTTTGGGGTTAGAAGGCTGAGGTAATTCTCATTTAAAGGGTTTTATTTTCTTTATGAAAAATCACATGACATCATCTGCTAAAAGTAAGAGCAAAAATATGGAAAAGATTTGAGGAGAATCAAAGATCTGAAACAGTCTTCGTGAGGGAGTAAACTGACCACAGAAGATATTAGAGTTGCCAGGATGTATTGATGGCATGGGGAGACAGCTAGTGGTTATGAATTTATAGTGGTACTAATCTGTACTCGAGGCTTTCCTTGTCACACCAAGCACAGATAAAGAGAAAGCATATCGAGTTCATCCAGGGTTGGGGTGGCATTAGGAAGGTGCAACAAAAATCAAAGAAGAGCAAAAGAATTTAAAGTATTGATAAGAGTTATTAAAATGAAACACAGAATCTAAACTGGATAGGAAGAAAATGAGAGAATAAAAGGCTAAAGTATAGGGATAAAATAAAGGGATTATTGGTCTTTAGGGCCAGATAAAGTTAACAGTTAAAGTAGGAACAGTTAAACAAGTCAGCTAGAAATACAGGAACTGGCATTTAGAAAACCGGATGCGTGTAACAATTTTGTAGATGCAGCAATTTCATCTAAGAATAAGGACTACAAAAGTAGGTGCAGCAGAACAGAGAATAAGATCACTGGGGGAAAAGATCTCTGTAATAAAGACGAGGTGACAAAGAGATTATCCATACGGATACTGAAATCACATAGGATTACAGGGAAGATGG